>NW_015159746.1:146736-194904 GCF_001447785.1 Gekko japonicus
CTCACACATTTTAATCTTAGCTCAGGAAGGATGGCTCCAGAGCAAATTAATTTCTGCAGTAGCCAAATCGCTCGCTCACAACTTGAATGCCAAGAGTTCACAAAGTAGAATTTTTGCTCACAAGACTCCACAGCTTAGAGGGAACATTGCCAGGGATCCTGGAGGTTTTCTGTCATCTTCTGGGTGTGGAATAGCGGTCACTGTGGGTATGGAAGGGGAAGGTATTTGTGAATTTCCTGCCTTGTGCAGGGGATTGGACTAGATGACCCTGGCGGTCCCTTCCAACTCTTTGATTCTATGATTTTATTCTCTGTCAGAAGCAGAGCCAAACCACTCTGCCACACTACTAAGCAGAGCTACCCTTCAGTCTGTCAGCTCTTCTCCAGAGCCAGACCTGAGCTCTCTGGGCTTCCTCCCTGAGGCAGAACTCAGCTCCACTCCTGCTGTGCTCTCCCTCCAACATTCCACCCTCCTTTCTCAAAGGTGATTGGATGTTGGAGCAGCACTCCTCCCATAGACTCAAGTGGGTGGTGTTTTCCCTTTGGGGGGGGGGGAGGGACAGCCTTCTGTCTTTCACAGTGGGTGCCACGTGGGAAACCATTAATTATATGTTAAAAAAAGGTAAAGGTTCCATTGCTCGAAAGCCAGTCGAATCCGACTCTAGGGTTGCGGTGCTCATCTCCTTTTCAAAGCCAAAGAGCCAGCGCTGTCCGAAGACATTTCCGTGATCATGTGGCCGGCATGGCTAAACACCAAGGCGCACAGAACGCTGTTACCTTCCCACTGAAGGGGTACCTATTTATCTACTTGCAATTTCTTGCTTTCGAACTGCTAGGTTGGCAGGAGCTGGAACCAGAGACGGGAGCTCACTCCGTCATGCGACACACTCGGGTCTCAAACTGCTGAACTACCGACCTTCCACAGCCTGCAGTTCAGCGTCTTAACCACTTGAGCCACCGCAGCTCCTAATTATATGTAACCTGTTGCTAAAACCATCCTCTATACCAGGGGACTGGAGAGTAGCAAACGTTGTACCAGCTTTTTAAAAAGGAGTCCAGCGGGGAACCAGGAAATGGCAGGCCAGTTAGTCTAACATCTGCCCCAGGTATTCAGTAGAAAGTTACTCAGGACAGAATTATTAAGCAGATATGTCGTGATGGCCACAAGTGTTGATAGCTTTAAAAGACGATTAGATAAATGCATGGAGGACAGGTTCATCATGGAGGACAGGAAGCAATTTTCCTCCAGGCCAGTTTGGCTGGAGATCCTGGAGGTTTCTTGTCATCTTCTGAGTGTGGAACAGCAGCCACTGGGGGTGTGGAGGGGAGATGTTTGTAAATTTCGTGCCTTGTGCAGGGGGTTGGACTAGATGACTCTGGAGGTCCCTTCTAACTCTATGATTCTGTGATCAGTGGCTATTACCCCATAGTGACTGGAGGGAATCTCCATGATCAGAGGCAGCAAACCTCTGAATATAAGTGCTAGGAGGCAACACTGGGAGAAGGTCTTGGCCTCTATGCCCTGCTGTTGACCCTCCAGCAGGGTCTGGATCCAGTTGCTGGCTGGCCACTGCGTGAGACAGGATGCTGGACTAGAGGGACCACTGGTCTGATCCAGCAGGGCTCTTATGTTCTCAGCTATTTTTCTTGCTTCCCTGACCTAGATGACCCAGGCTGGCCTGATCTTGTAAGATCTCGGAAGCTAAGCAGGGTTGGCCCTAGTTGGTACTTGGATGGGAGACCCTAAAGGAAGTCCAGAGTTGCTGGACCACGAAGGAATTCCAGAGGCAGGCAAGGACAAACCACCTCTGAAAATCTCTTGCCTTGAAAATCCTAATGGGTCGCCATAAGTTAGCTGTGACTTGATGGCACCTCCTACCACCATTTGTCCTGCTGAGGTAAATATACCTATATGGTTTCCCCATACTGCAAACAGGAGCTCTGCAGACTAGTCAGAAAAATGCGAGGAGACTTAATCCCCCTTCCCTAGCACTGCAGTTGTAGTCCAAATCAGGCCTGCACATGCCTACTATTTAAAGAAACAAACACTGGGAACTCAATTCAAGAAACTCCTAGCATCATGTCTGGTTTGGCCCTTAGAAACATTCCTTTCAATGACAATGAGGAAATTGCTGAATTACAAATTATCACAATACTTGGAACACACACACACCCCGGACTCAACAGGGATACTGGATTTTTATCCCATTACATATGCTAACTGATTCAGTTCACATATGTATTCTCAACAAGAAGGACTATAAATTCTCTATATTTTATTTATTTATTTATTTATTTATTTATTAGTTAAATTTATATCCCGCCCTCCTCATGAACAGGTTCAGGGCAGCTCACATTTGCTGGCACAATGTGCCAGATCTACATAAAACATTTAAAAACAGGTTAAAACAATCATACAAAAACAGTTAAAGTGCTTGCAATAGTAACAGCAATCATTCCTTCAGTAAATTGAGATGACGTACTAGACATCCCGGCTCAGTGGCATTCCGGTCTCCCACGACATTGTGGCTCAATCTCTATACAGGGCCGACCCATTACCACAGATTTTAGTGTATTTCTTTTTCAGAATAATATATTAGAATACTGAATGGATGTCTTCTGAATGGATTACATCCTGAATGGATTACATCAAGCTCAAAATATACTGTTAAGTGCCCTCTGTACACCTCAGAGGAGATAATTAAGATTCTGTTACTTCCCACAATTAGAAAAAAACATTTTTAGACCTTTATCTGCTATTGTGACATATTTATTGCTTTACAAATGTTGACCTTATAACCTTAACTTGTTATTTAGTTTTTCACTTTGCAATAACTTAAACATCATCATGTTACATGTTAATTTGCTGTTAAGTCCCTGTCTATAAGTTTAGAACCTCATCTCCCATGCCAACGTATCTGAAAAAGCATGCCTTGCACACGAAAGCTCATACCTTGAATAAACCTTTGTTGGTCTTAAAGGTGCCACAGGAATCCAAATTGGTTCGACTACCGTAGTGGATCTTCTGTGAAGCCATTAGCTGAAAACCTAAAACAGGTCTTGAAGCCTAGAACTGAACTGTATCGCAGAGGGTACAGGCAGTCTACAGGCTCAGGCTGAGCAACGAGGTGCTCACGCTAAGGAGCCAGGCCAGGCCGAACCTATTGAGCCCTTGCAACACCTTACTCGTGCTACAATAGCAGGTGCAGTGCTACCATCTGGCCATCTGCTGCAGTGGAGCTGAAAAGAAGCAAGGCAAGCCAGCAGCTCCAGCAAGCTGCAATGGCACAGAGTAAGGTATCTGTTCCCGGAGTCCCTGGCACCTCACAAGAACTTGGTTAAGCCCTGTGTGAAATGGAAGATTATGCTGCAGGGCCATTGTTTAAATTGGGAGACAAGTCTGGGCAATCCCAGGGAATACAGTAAGAACAGAGAATGTGCTACTAGCCGTGGAGTTCAGCTTCCTATCAATCTCAGCTTTATTAAAACAACTTTCCATCCTTTATGTTTGACAAGGTATTTCAAAAGTGTACTGGCAATGCATAGCAAAGTCTCAAAAGCCAGATGAGTCACCGGAAAGATTTCCAGCGGCAAAGGATGGGCCTTCTGAGCCTTCAGCTCCTAACCCCTCCCTAGGACCAGAAGCAGCAGAATCAATTAAGCACAGAAGTAAAAGCCACAAAATAAATGATTTAAAATAAGAGAAATCATGAAAAGAGGCTTAGTTTGCATAATAGCACAGCTCACAACAATTTCCCTTTTCCAGTACAAGTCAAGAAACAGCAAAGACATGGAACCAGGCATTCATAAACATCTGCCTAATATGAACAACAGGATGAAAGTCCTGCCAATACAGGACTAGCATTGATCAAACTGAAGAACTACAACAGTGTAGAAAACAGCAAGAGTCCAGCGGCACCTTAAAGGTGCTTTCGTGAGTCTTCAGATACAGCTAGAATTCTAGAAGTGAGCAGCGACTCATGAAAGCTCATACCCTGCCACACATTTTGTTACATCTTTAAGGTGCTACTGGACTCTTGCTTTTTTCTGCTGCTATAGACAGACTAACACAGCTACCCATCTTGATCTTATTGAGATGGTAACTCTGTGTCAGGACTGTACCACTTCAAAGATAAGGGCTCATGCAAGTGAAATTACAGTATTAGGCAGTGCAGCCTTTAATTAATTAATAAGCAGAATACTTGCACATTTCTCTATGCCATTAAGCCCTACACACAACCCCCCCCCCAAATACACATACAAACAGAAATATTTTCCAAGATAAACAAAACCAGGTGCTATTTAAATTGCAAATAACATTAGTCAACAAACAAAGTATATTCATATGGTGGACATTAAAAAGGGGAAATGAGGAACACCTGGAATGTAAGATCTATGAATCAAGGTAAGCTTGACGTGGTTAAAAATGAGATGGCAAGACTGAACATCGATATCTTAGGAATCAGTGAACTAAAGTGGACAGGAATGGGCGAATTTAACTCAGAAGACAGGACTGAAGCAAAGCATAAACTGTTAACATGACACATTAAACGATGCAAAATTACACAATGGGAGCCAAGCCACAGCAAACTATACGCAGCCCTACTGCCTTTGATTAGTTAATCAGGAATATACAAGCAGTACAGATGACATTTGCTATCATACAGCATCACAAATAACTGCATTTCAGTGGAGATTTCAGAATAGGGGGATTACAAGGAATTGGAGTCTTCAGCTCAGGCTGCAGCAAGCAGAATAGATTTCATTTATTCCTCACTCATGGTTTGATGTGTCAGTAACCCCAAGTCAAAGATGCAGTGACCGTGACAGGGATCAAAATGGGACTATTGCTGTCGGCTGTGTCATCCTTGGAGCAAAAAATTGCGAAGGCATTGGTGATACAGTGGAAAGTGAGGAAAGTCATTGGACGTAGTGCAGAGGCAGACGCACCAAGAGCTGGTTGCAGAATTAAAGGAATTTGGCCCAGAATAATGTTAACCTGCAGACAATCTTTGGTACCCCAGCCAAAGAGTCCAAAGAAGAAGAATACGTGGCTGCCAAGAATATCTTCTATTTTATCCGATTCTCATCATCATAATACTATTTGTGGCAAGGTGGAGATCAAGGTGTGATATGGAGATCAGGGATCACACATCTCCATTGTTGATGAAAGACCAGTATTTTTCATCATTATCCCCCTCTTGTGGAAAGAAAATTGCAGTGTACTATAATTGTTACATTCGAAAGGAAGATGGAGAAGCAATGTGCCAAACAGCCACTAATGAACAGTCCATCAAAAAATCATCCCCCTGTTTGCAAGCAAGATGTGAGCTGCACTAGTGTGTGTTCAAGGATACTCAGCTACAAACCCAAACAGGACAGTGAGCTCGATAGGACAGACGGAGCCAGATACTGAAATCAATTATTTCTGCTGAAGCAGAGCATGTAGCTCTGACTTGGATGGCCTGGGCTAGCCCAATCTCAGCAGGTCAGCAGGGTCAGCCCTGGTGAGCGTTTGGATGGGAGACCACCGAGGCAGTCCAGGGTAGCTATGCAGAGCCAAGCAATGGCAAAAGCCACCTCTGAGCATCTCTTGCCTTGAAAACCCTATGGGGTTGCCATAAATAGACTGAAACTTTATGGCACTTCCCACCACCAGCAGAGCATGTAAATAAGACACGACTTCTCCTAGCTTGCTTGGTAAGGGAAGTAAAAGTTTCCCTTGCTCGAAAGCCAGTCGAATCCAACTCTAGGGTCGCGGTGCTCATCTCCGTTTCCAAGCCGAGGAGCCACCGCTGTCCAAAGACGTTTCCGTGGTCATGTGGCCGGCATGACTAAACACCAAGGCGCACGGAATGCTGTTATCTTCCCACCAAAGTGCTACCTATTATTTATCTACTTGCAATTTCTTCCTTTCGAACTGCTAGGTTGGCAGGAGCTGGGGCCAGAGACGGGAGCTCACTCCGTCATGCAGCACTAGGGTCTCGAACTGCCAAACTACAGATCTTCCGGTCTGTAGCGTCTTAAAGCAGGAACCTATTCTGTTGTTTTCCTCCCTGACAAAACTGTAGCCACTGTGCCCACATTCTAGCAACCACATGTAAATGCAGAATTTATGACTCACAGAGCAAAATGCAGCCCACTTGCCATAAGGTCAGCCAGGGTTCAGTGGACATCCTGGTTTTGCTACCTGTCTGAATCTGAAAAATGGGAGCCTATCAAGTATCTGTAAGGCCACAACACACAGCTGATAGTCTCGATCCCGGTGAGCAGCCATGTTAGTCTGAAGCAGTAGAACAAAGTTTGAGTCTAGTGGCATCTTTGAGACTAACAAAGTTTTAGTCAAGGTATGAGCTTTTGTGTGCACGCACACTGCCTCAGATACACTGAAATGGAAGTTAACAGTCCATACGTATAGGCAGAGGGTGAACAGCAAATTAGCATACAACATAATGAAGATATTTTTACAGATGCAAAGACCAAACAGGAATAACAAGCTGTCTATATGATCACCATTTGTTTTGATTTAATTATAGGGGAAAACACAGTGGAGCAAATAAATATGTAAAACAGGACACTACTGTGTAAATGTATCCTTCTTAATAGTGGAATCCTAAGAATAAATAACTGAGATCTTGTTGTTATGCTCCATTTGTCTTCTCTCAAGCATGGAGGTAACTAACAGCATAGTTGTGCAGTGTTATGTCTCCTCTGTCACCAGATCAGAGAAATACACCCAGTTATTCACTGCATTATACTACAATTGCTATTCCAATCTACTATTCCAAATAAGAAATATACAAAAATAAAGAGGATGTATAGCCTTTCTTCATGAGAATACATATGTAAGGACTGAGTGAGTTTAGCATATGTAATGTGGTGAGATAAGAAACCAATATCCTTATTAAGTCCGGGGGGGGGGTGTTCCGGGTATTGTAACTTGTAATTCAGCAATTTCCCTTTCCAGTCTGTTCCTGAAGTTCCTTTGCACTAAAACAGCTGGGAGGCTAAAGTGTTCTCCTACAGGTTTCTCAATCTTGTGATTCTTGATGTCACATTTGTGTCCATTTATCCTTTGGTGCAGGGTTTGACCTGTTTGCCCTCCCTGCCACACGGGGGGAAAAAGGACGGGCAAAGTCCAGCTTTTGAAAGCCGTACCAAAACAGATCCCGTGAGCCGCCGCGCAATCGCTCCCCGGCACGATCAGATGCCAGGGAGACCGGGGACAAAGCGACGGGAGGCTGCCGAACTGCGCATGTGTGAGCATGCGCAGTTCGGCCAGGAACCAGGGATGCGCCGGCGATCCCACGGCCGTGCTTGCCCCTCCTCTGGAGGTGGTGTATTTTTGATGTGGGTTTTCGGCTGGAAGGGCCAGATCGGGGACGGGTGCGCAACGTTTCCCAGATGTTGCGGTGGGATCGCGCCCGTTTGCTGCGCCCCCGATCCGTCCCTCTCCCGGCCCAAAACCTTTCGTGTGACCGGGGCCGTAGAGAACCGAAGGGCTGATAGCCTAGATTATGTTTAGTACACTGCAGGTTGTACAAGCCTAATAAGAAGGAATAATCAGTAATATCGATATAGTGAGCCCTTGTTTTGATGCTAGATAAAAGAGATCAGTATAAACAAGGAGGCAAGTATTTAGAGATACAAAAACAGGAACCCCCCCCCATATAACATATGCTGATGAATCTCAAACAGCAAAAGAACAGAGGACACATATCACATGCACGTACAATCGTATCTTAAGAGGGAGCATTACTGGCAACTTCTCCATCATCAACATATTTTTAACGTGCTGGGAAACTGAACGAAAGCCTTACCTTCCATGCACAGTATTCTTCTGCTCATCTCCATCTGGGAAAACTACTGTAAAGTCCACTGTCCTGTTAATCATGTTTTCCTTCATGTTTATCCCACCCTGATCAGGAAGCATTCCCACGTCTGTGCTCAACTTGCGTTCGTTATTAGCTTTACAAGAAGCAGGAGGCTGGTTTGGCGGAGGGGGAGCCCGGGCCTTCATTCTTCTCCTGGGAAAAGATAGCAGAGTGTTGTTGTGTTAAATGCATGTGCCTCAACATATATCTCTTTACCAATGCTCCCTCTAAGCTGTGGGGTCTTGTGAGCAAAAATTCTACTTCGTGAGCTACTGGCACTAAAGTTGTGAGTGAGCAATTTGGCTACTGCATAAATTAGTTTGCTCTGGAGCCATCCTTCCTGAGCTATGAGCCGGCCCGGAAGCTAAAAAACTGTGAACTAGCTGACAATAACTCAGCTTGGAGGGAACACTGCTTCCTTACCCACAGATCCATTTGCAAAACAATTTATTTATTTATTTATTTATTCTTTGGATTTATATCCCGCCCTCCCCGAAGGCTCAGGGCGGCTGAGCAGGAGGTCAGTCACAATCAGGTAATGGCCACATGGTTTAGGAGGACAGTGACCGATTTCCCACAAGCCACTGCTCCACGCTTGCTCTTCCCTTTGCCTCGATCGTACGTGTCAATTTCACACTATGTGCTGTGCAGCCACATTCTGCCCCGCAGCTTCGCCCGATTTCCCCCGCGTCTTCTCAATCCTCAAAAAACAGGATTGAGTAGACCCGGGGAAAATCGGGCAAAGCTGCGGGGCAAAATGCGGCCGCAAAGCACATAGTGTGAAATTGACACGTACGATTGGGGCAAAGGGAAGAGCAAGCGCGGAGCAACAGCTTGTGGGAAACTGGTCGGTGATTATTGGTGCATCACTGGGCAATCTTTCACCCTGTATGCAGTGCACACCCAATTTCAACTGCCTGGCACACATTCGCTGTGTGGTGAGATACACCTCTCCTCCAAAAGTTAATGTTCATTTCATCACACATAGTAGACATGCTGAAAAAGAATTTGCTGCATAAAATAGGCACAAAATTTCAACACATTTTTATTTTCTTCTATGCAGTATAGGATGATGAAAAACTGGGCTGCACCTAGCATGTGCCAACAGAAAAGGAAAAAATGCCAGGTGATACATGACTGAGTTATTATACAAAGTCCCTACAACGTTTCATTGTGCAGGCTTTGTAGGGGGGAATCCACCAAGTGCTGGAACTGTCCACAGCAACTGGATTCTTCTATGCAGCACAACACTAATTAGAAAACCATGTGCTACAAAGCACCCCAGAAATGCATGTTTTACAACTAGGGACTTTACAGCTCTTTTTAAAAAAATTATGCTCTAAACCAAAGCAGATGTACTGCTGGTTCCCTGCAAACCTTCCTTCCACTTTTCCTTTTCTAGAGGAAGCTCTCTGCACTTGTGTTAACATTAACCATAGTTTATATCAGTTGTTTTTCGAACTGTTTCCGAAGTAACAGGTAATTTTAACTACCCACACATTCACTGGGTCAATATGTGTTCACGTCAGGAGAAAATTATTGGGTTTCTAGATACTCTCAATTACTGTGCCACTGAAACTCCCAGGGGGAAGGTTATTCTGGACTTGGTCCTATGTAATGGCCAAGGCCAAGACCTGTTGAGAGATGTAAACATGATAGCACACATATGCTATAATGTGATTTAGGACAATAAATTAAGCAGTTCAGTATTTTCAATCTTATAAAGTTTAACTTCATATGCAAATATGCTAGTAGCCCCAATAATTGAGGCTGTATGAAACAGTTTCTATTCAAATACTACACTTCCTTTAATACTAATTTGTTTTCTAACATTTTATTTTCTTTGCTCTCAGAAAGCAAAAATTAAGATGCATGTGCTAAAGTAACAGAGTACAACAGTTTGACACTGTCATTCAGGTACTGGGTATAATTGCTTGTAGAAAGCTAAGGTATACTTCTGAATTCCATAAATATGCCCCCAAAAAATCTAATTTTATTTCCTAAATTACAAATTACGGATTGATATGGTTTAAGCCACAAAAATGTTTACATTTGATAAGTTTTGCATATGTTTGAATTTTCCCCAACATTTAAGCACCATTTTTCATGGCTTCAAATTTTTTGGAAAGTTTGTATCTCTAATACAGAGGGCAGTATATTGCAGATGAAAGCAAAAATCTTTACACAGTCCCTCTTACACAATACCCAGAATTAAAGGAAAATGAATCATAACATAATAGTCCTTACATTACCCTAAGTCTACATCAATAAGACTTTCAATCCAAAGGACTCATAAATAAACAAAACAGTATCAATATTCTGGTAATCTTAATGAAGATACAGGACCATGGAAGAAGAAAATCCACGCCTGAAACTCTAGCTTAATTAAGGCACATTGGTTGCTGTATTACATACACTGCTCCCCTTTTCCTTCCATATAAAGTCATGTTTCAGCTGCAGTTTAAAGTACTTACTCTGTGAGCTGGATGATACCCTGGCAAAAAAACTAAACATTTGAATTAACTGCTTGTTTTATCTTCCCTCTTAGAGTAAGTCTCAACACAAGATGCCCCCCAAGTTAAAATGAGCAAGGCACCTTTAAATTAAAAACAGCATAGACATCATTTCTGAAGAACAAAGTTTGAGTCCAGTGGGGCCTTTAAGAACAACAGAGTTTTATTCTGAAGAGGTGTGCATGTACACGCAAGCTTATACCCAGAATAACACTTCGTTAGTCTTAAAGGTGCCACTGAACTCAAACTTTGGTCTGTTGCTTCAGACCACCACAGCTACCCACCTGAATATTTCTGAAGTCTGCTTCCCAAGGCCTGTGAACATTAACACTCTGGAATGTAATGAGAACAGGTCACAGCCCTTTGGACCCACACCTATCTAAGTTATTTATTAATAAAGATCATTAACAATGCAGCCTTGGCATTCCAAACCCCATGCTAAAGAACACACACACACACACCTCATTCTCTCAACTTTAATATGCCTTTAATTTTGCTCTTTTGTTCATTTTACATTGCTATTATTCGAATATTTATTCTGATTGTTAGTTGTGCCGAACAAATGATTTGGATACGAGATAAGGACATTCTGTGCAATTCCATGGAAGCCACACAATGATTTCTTCCGTGCAGCTTAGAATTCACAGATATACAATAACACCACCAAAACTGCCCAAACCGAAACTTTTGCCTATGTCATGAAGTCAGGTAACAGCTGTTGCAGGTTCTGCTTTGTTTCTCTGATTGGATTTGGGAATGGACAAAACCCCTGGGAAAGGCCACAGCCTCTTTCAATTGGGAAAACAAAACTTGCATTTGTATATAAACTCCATTACCTGAGTGATATGAAAAGGATCCAAAATATATGTATAATCAGACCTCTTGATAAACAACTGCAATGCTTGTACTGGGTTCTACTAGCACTGAATTATAAAGATGGCACACTCAAAAGAAAGACTTGAAAGGATTTGTGAATTCAGCCTTACATTTTAAAAGGGGAGGGGAACCATGGGAAATCCATTCACAGCCATCCCAAAGTAATGTGAAAATACTGAGCTACAGGACATGTTGGAAAAGAGAGAGAATGCTGCTGCATAAAACATTCTAATATGCATTCCTTCAAAAACAAAGCATTCTAAAAGGAGCAAACAAAACACCCTTAGGCTGTGATAACACACACTAAAAAATCCACTTTCAATCCATTTTCAGCACACTTTCCAACTGGATTTTAATGTGTGAACTGGCAAAATCCAGTTGGAAAATGGATTGAAACTGGATTATCTTGTGTGTGTGATCGCTGCCATATAGGACTAAACACAAATTATTAGACATAAATTAAATGTTCTTTCTGCCACTATCAGAATCACAAAGCACATCTGCGCAGTTAAGCGGTAGAAAGAAGATACCGCTTAAAAATATTAGCTGCAATAAATGTTTTAGATCTGGTGTCTGATAAGTGCAACTAGGTTTAGCCTAAAGGTACTAATGCCAGGGCGTATGACCAAAGAATCTTAACCTTCATCAGTGACTATGAATGTTTCCTCAATAGGGGATAATTATTGAAGTTGGTTCCTTAATGTGAAGTTCCCAAACGTGGCACCCACGTGTGCCGTGACGCCTACCACTACTTCCCCTGCCACCTGGAGAGCTTTTCAGCTTATTGGCTGCCCTCGTTCAAATGAAAGGGTTTTCCATGAGTGCAGCAACAGCCACAGTCACTGGAGGATCAGGAGGACTGGTAAGCACCTGGCCTTTCCATAGTCAGTGAGTGGTTACAATGACATTCCTCCTTCGGGCCCAACCAATTGTTGCCATGAGCTTACTTCACAAAGCAGAGAGGGGAGCATTGTTCTAATCTTAGAATCTAGGGAGCCAGGCTGTTCCATGAGGGGACATACATGTTCAGAAAGGCACACCGTCATATGTTCAGCATAGGGTTGCCAGCCTCCAGGTGGTGGAATTCTAAAAACAACATCCGTGACAAAAATAACGTAGGTAAAGAGCCCTACGTTACGCTGGCCGGCTGTTGAAGACAAGCCGTCGCGTCTTCTTCTTCCTTCCTATATTCTTGTCTTCTTTACTCAATGTGCGCTATTCAGCGCAGCCAGAGCACGTCCTGCTGAAAGCAGGGCCGGCAAGAGAACTGGATAGCCTACAAGGGGATAAGCTCCTCCCCCGCCTGGATCAAAGCTTGGAGCAGACCCTGAGGAAAGAGGAGGTGCTTATCCCAGTTGTAAGGAATGTACCACGATGAACCACTGGAGAAACTCTGGTTCTTTCACATTTGGCCAGTCTCCAGTTTTCTGTCCACAGATGAGTAGTGAGCCGACAGTCTTGGGCCCTTGACCTCTATTTGCCAAACTGCTTGGGTTGTTTGTAAAAATGCTGCAGCCTGTTTTTCATCTTAGTGGTGTGAGCTGGACTTGCACTGGCCTTTCTGCTAAAAGCAAAACACATACATGCTTGCTCTGAACACATCACAAGATATTCTCATCAAAACACTGTACTAATGGAGAGCTGAGCATAAAGTTCAGATAGATAAACGGTTGGACAGATTTCAAACCTGAGGTATAAATACAGAAGTTAGTTGACAAGATAACAATAATGACAAATTGGGTATTCAGCTTTAACACAAATATTCTGTGCAAGGCATTATTCAGTAACACCCCCCCAGTGAACAGGTGGGGGCATGAGGGACATTGCAGGGAAAAGGTTATCTAGAGATAAGCTTGACAAAATATGTCTGACAATGTTTGGCATACAGTATATTTTGCAGTCCCTGTATTCAATCTAGAAAATGATTTCAGACCTTGTGTACAGAGGAATATGAAGTCGTATCACACCACAATTTTCCCATGGCCACCCAGAGGCTGTGCAAGTAATGCACTATTTTGATAATATCCACAGCCAATGCTGCTCTTCTGTTTTAGTGGCCTTATGTGTGTGTGCCCTCCTCCCCTCCACCTTAATTGCCTGCGCTGGTGAATATGTATTTATTTATTTACAAAATTTGTATCCCACCTTTCTGCCCTTACAAGGGCTACCCAGGTGACCAACAGTTTAAAACATATATGATAAAAATCACATTTAAAAACCATTAAAATTGACACACACACACACCCAAAACACACATCTTTAAAACAATTAAAAACAGAGTTAAAACACACAGAAAACATAAAAGCAATTAAAACACTGCTGAGGAAGGAGGGATCATTGAAGGAATGCCAAATGAAACAAAAAAAAAGGTCTTCACATGCTGGTGGAAGACGGCAACATTGGCCCCTCTTGCCCTGTGTTCTCTGCCTGCCCAGCTACGGGTTTTTAGATAGATTACTAGTGTTATAAGAATTGCAAGGGTTTTGTTAGACTCTCTAACCTGTCCTCACAACCTCTCTAACCTGTCCTCACAACCCTACACACAAGTGCAACTGCTGCAGCAGCAGCAAACAAAATCAGTGATAGAAAGGATATAAACCCACTAATTATAGAAGTCGCTTTAGCCAGTATTCAAAGCGAGTTCTTAACTTGAACCAAAAGACAGAGCATTAAGATGTATGCTCGCGTTCTCTGCTCATTTCCGTTAATGAACCAAACATGCACTGCCAATGAGGTAATGAAGTGTTCAGCTTCAGCACAATAGCCATGTTGTTGTCAGAACCTCATAATGATCAGATGCCACAGCTGCTATTATTAGGGAATTCCACAACCTCATTTGAATGTTTAACACAATTTGTGTTGGCTTGAACTAAAAGAATGATGCCAGCTTTCAGTTCAGTGTGTATTATCTCCCTCAAACTCTTGAAAGATTTCCTAGAAGAAAAACATTCTTACTGCAATCCATCAAGCTAGCCCTCAGCTTATGGAAAGGTGGGGTGTGTTTAAACAAATTAAGCCAAAGTTTCAGAACGCCACGAAGTGTTCTATACACAGCCTCCATGTTTCACTAGGTTTTACAGAAAGTGCTGGCCTGAATCTGCTTCAGACAAGCACAGCAACATTTTAAAGTTCTGAGCTCCAGCTGACACAAAGACCCAGAAAAGCAATACAAGGCAGTAAAAACAACCCACACAGCTAAGAGAGATCAACCTTTCAATCTTTGGCTGGTCGAGGGCAGCATAGAAGCACAGTCAGCTCTGGAAGTAACCAAGACAGCTAAGAAAGGATGTCATATTTCTTCCCATGAAGATAAAACTAACAACCTTCTATTGTCCAGGCTTTGCATGAGCTGTATAGCGTCAGTGTTTGTGCATCCTGTTGGCATGCTCCATGCAAACTTAGTGCTGCCATATAGCTAGGGCAGAGAGGATTGATGGAAGACACGCCTTCCAGGATACCGTCCCTCCCTTTGTATTTTATCTATCTGTATCTGCATTCCTTTCTCTTTCTATCCCTTTATAATTTATCACATGGATAGTTAACAGGGAAGAAGGAGGGAAAACGTGGAGGACTTCAGCATATAGTCCTGGCACATCATGACCACATGACCTGGTGTTTGTTCATAGGAAAGGCAGGTGAACAGTCCTGCTCTTGCTATCTGCGTGATACATGCTGCCCATTGCGAAAGCACAAAGTGAAACACATACACTGTGGGTACACTGTTGGGCATTTAAATGATGGATACAGATCTAGTCTCTTATTTTTAAGCTTGGAAAAACTTAGAGCAAGGGATCTTAAAAGAAATCCCACACATCCTTTTCATTCACTGCTGGCATAGACAAATATAATGCCTACCATTACAGCTACCTATTATTTTTAAGTTACGTTCCTCAGGCCTTGTGACATCAGGGAAGCCACACAGTGAGGAGGCTTAACAGGAAAGTGAAGAGTTTAAGGATGGAAGTTTGAGTGGTGATCTCATTCATATTGAAATTCTCAGCAACTGTTTGGAGGTAGGAATTTCAATTAACCAGAGGTCATTTCGGGGGGGATCGCAGTTCCCCCAGGTGAGGTATGGGGGGCGGGGCACATGACGAAGCCTCGCCCCCTGCTTCCGGCCGCCCCGCTTCCGGCCCTCATTTAGCCAGGAGGAGGCAGGAGAAGTGGGAGGGTAAGTTGCTTCCTCCCTGCCTCTCCCCACCCCTGCCTGCCTGGGGCCAGGGAGGGCCTTCGCGGGGCTTCCTTGCACTCCCGCCGGCCTTGCAGGTCCACCGCCGGGCCCCTCATGGGGCTCCGCAGTGGAGCTGCAAGGCCGGCGGCGGCGGTCGGGACCGTTGGGGGCGGGGTGTGTGGCCTTATGACACACTTTCGGTGATGTCAGGGGGTGTGGCCTTATGACACACTTCTGGTGATGCCAGGGGGTGTGGCACATGCTAATGAGTTATGCTAATGAGTTCCCCTAGCTCTTTTTCTACGAAACGACCCCTGCAATTAACCATTCACAGTAACGTCATAGTGAAGTTGTGTTTGTACCATGGACCCCTGGGTCCAATCGATCAAACCTATTTTGGAAGGCAAGCCAATGTATAAATTTTACTGCTCTGCCAAACTGAGAAGTTCATGACACTGACTTGGGCAAGTCTTAGATCTCAGCCTAATCCAGCTTTATTACACTGCTTATTGTATGTGATACGCTGGCACTATATTGTTCTTCAATCTTGTAACCTGTATTTTAATTTTTTTAGTGTGCTCTCTGATTTTCTCGGTTGTTTGTACCATATTGTTCTTACAGCATAGTTTTTAGTTGTAATCTACCTTGAGTTTCAGTCAGACAGGCGAACAATAACTGAGGTAAATAAATATCCAAAACAACAACTGGACTGAGAAGTACAAACTAAATCAGGCATACACCACATAAACAAGTCTAATCTCTTATTTTTAAACTTGGAAAAACTTAGTGCGAGGGATTTAAAAAGAAATTCCACACATCCTTTTCATTCACTGCTTGCGCAGCTAAATATAATGCCTACCACTACAGCAAATATTTTCTTACCTATTATTTTTAAATTAAGTTCCCCTCAGCCCTCGTGACATCAGGGAAGAAATATATATATAGTTTGGATGAGTGCATGTGTGTGAGGCTGAGAGAGAGATTTATCTTGCATGTTAGGACAAGACACCATTGAATACTGCAGAAAGCTATCCATGGGTACGTCCCTGCAGAACCTTTCTTTTGTTGGGTTTTGTGGGTGTCAGGCATGATACTCAGTCACATGAGGACTGCCCTCAACACTACAGGCCAAAACAGCAGACCCAAGTTTGAATAGTCCAGAAGGGTCTGCTGTCGAAAAAAATACTCCTTGGTGCCTCTTCCCTTCATTCCTTTCAAGTTTAGTATATGATTGCTAAATTTAAATGGCAGAGCCCTATGTACTTTAACTGAGACCGATTCCCCTTCTGTTTCTCCCGCTTGCATTGGTCAATTTCACACTATTCGCTGGGCGGCCGCATTCCTCCTGATTCCCCCCGCATGTTCTCGATCCTTGTTTTCTAAGATTAAGAAGACGTGGGGGAAATTTGGGGGGAGCTGTGGGTCAAAATGTGGCAGCGCAGTGAATAGTGTGAAACTGACCAATGCAAGCAGGGGAAACAGAGGAGCGAGGGCGGCACAGCTGCTTGTGGGGACTCGGTCACAGTGATTTCTTGGACTTTCTAGCTTCCAGCAATCCTTTCTATAATCAAACTTGCCTTCTAAAGAATCACATATTGTGTAAGATTCTGTAGCAGCTGGAGCACTTGTCAGTCCTGTGGTGCATCACTGTTATGCTGACTGAATTGTGCATGAGATGGATAACGAACACTTTCATACGGCCAAATGCTACAAACAAAGATCCGTAATGGCGGCCAAGCTGACTTTCACTGAAACTTGTTATCCACCATATTAATCCCACAGAGGTCTTCCTAGAAATCAGATCACAGTTCAAAAATCACTGTTTTACGATGTGAATTACAAACTGACTGAATAGGGTTGCCAGCCTCCAGGTGGGGCCTGGGGTCTCCCACTTTTACAACTGTTCTCCAGCTGACAGAGATCAGCTCCCCTGGAGAAAATGGCTACCTTGAAGGGTGGACTCTATGGCATTGGACCATGCTGAGGTCCCTCCCCTCCCCAAACCCCACCCTCTCCTGGATCCATCCCCAAAGTCTCCAAGTATTTTCCAGTCCAGACTTGGCAACCCTATGACTGAATGACAAAAAGCATTTTGGCTCTTGAGGCAAAAAGTGGCTGACATGAAATTAACTTTCATAGACACCACGATGAAATGGTCACAACTGCAAAAGTTCTGCAATATGAAATTTCAAGGCAACTCATCCATCCTATCCAACCTTCTGCCAGCCCCAAATACACTCTGGAAAACATCCCATTCCTGCACTGCATCATTCCTCAAAATTACATTCTGGGTAATTAAAAAGATCGTCAATGAAATGAATTTCCAACATCAATTTACAAATGCAGCCAGGGACTTTAGGAGAGGGACAATGGACTGACCAGTCAACTTCTATGATCTCAGCTTTATCTCTCTGAAATAGTAGATAATATTAATTCTAAGATAAGTGCAGTGATGTTTTTAAGTGAGCAATCAAAAACATTTGAAGGGCACCTTTGTTACTTTAATACAATGAATTCACGATACCCATAAAATGTAGTGCAAAACTATTCTCAATTAAAAAACATTATTCCTTTTTTTAAAATTTATTTTTATATTTTGTACGATTCCTTAGCCACTCCATACCAAGATATCTCTAAATCATTATTTTGAGGCTATTCAAGACAACAAACGAAGGTGTTGGTATATGTTTTTTTTGAAAAGAGGGGGGGGGGGGAATCACTATTGTTCTGAATTCACATAAACCCTTAGTTTTACCTAAAACAATTCCTTGAATCCTACTGGGAAGTTTCTAACCCAGTTAAGCATATGACAAGCCTATGATCCAAGAGCAACTATTTTCAATAAAGAATCTTATAAAAGAACATTTTATTGCAATGCAGTTTTCAAATTATGTGATCTCTAATAAAATACACACACAGCTGGGGCCGGGAGGCCTCTTGCCATTCTGCATTTCACAGCAAATTATTTTGGAGTACCTTTTTAAAACACGTTTGATTTGAATTGTGCAGGCTTCCAATTTGTAACAAAGAATCCAAACTGGAAAAATAACTATTATGATATACAATAAGACAGTACAAATTTATTTTTTCTATACGTAATAAATATTAGCAGTGTGAATTATGTTCATCCATTATGCACAGATTGGACTGTAAAATAAAACAGCAATATATTGTGCCTCATGACCTACAATAGTCCCTTTTTCTATTTTGAGTCTTTGTTTTATTATAAATGGAAAGGCTGCAGGATTCAAATCAAACATCTGTTAAAAAAAATGCTATGCTTTAAAGCCAAAAAGAATTTGCAGCGAAACCCAGAACGGCAAGAGGTCTACAGTATCTGCTCTTTTTTCAGCTGAAATCTAGTCTTTACACTCACAAGTAAACCATTGTGTGCAAGAAAAGACCACTGTCTCCATTACTAGTGCTCACACAATAACCCTTCCACAGTATCCAATTCTGGAGTGAGAAAGAAGCGGAAACATTAACTTACTACCAGTGGAATGGGATTACACATGAAGGTGGAAGTGCTTTTAAAACTCTAAAAATGTCAGATGACTGAGATTTTTTTTTTAATTTTAACTTTCTATCATCTTGTTAGTATTTGCACTCAAAATGACTGCAAAAGCAGAACTTTGAGTAAACTTATTCTGTTTTACATGGGGGGAAACACAAATGTCTTTCACTGAAAATAACATCTCTTCACCTTCCGAGAATTCATACCAAACATATTACCATACTACATTTTTGCAGCAGGGTACAAAGACATACAAACAAGCAAAGCAAATACAAAATCCCACTACTTTATCAAAAACACGTTGCCCACCCTAACCTGGACAGCTCAAGGCAAGCCCGATCTCGTCAGATCTCGGAATCTAAGCAGGGTCAACTGTGGTTAGTACTTGGATGGGAGACTTCCTTGGAATACCAAGTCGGGCGGACAGAGGCGGGCTTTATTCAGCCACCTCTCTGTATATCTGCCAGGCCCCCAGAGGTCAATGTGACTTCCAGGTGCAGACACACGCACACACAAATACAAAAAAAACCCCACACTGCCCCATGCATAATCCTGCAAGTATGTCCATTGTAACTGTAAGTTATTTATTTATTATTTGTATTTATAGCTTGCCCATCCCGCAAGCGGGCTCAGGGCAGGCAACATCATAAAAACAGTACAATAAATACGATTAAAATTAAACAAGTTAGAAAAATTAAACAATAATAAAAATTAAAACTCAACCACACTTCTGTCACTGGTTGTATGGTTCTTTAGCATATTATTTGGATTAATAGATGGATAGGTGACAGCCACAGGCACCTCTGTGCCAGGGACATACGTGGGGAGGGACTGTGGCTCAATGTAGAGCACCTGCTTTGCATGCAGAAGATCCCAGGTTGAATCCCTGGCACCTCCAGTGGAAAGGACCAGATAGTAGGAGACGTGAAAGACCTCGGCCAGAGGCCCTGGAGAGTCCCTGCCAGTCTGAGTAGACAAGACTGACCTCGATGGACTGACAGCCCCATTCGGTATAATGCAGCTTTATGCGTCCATGTGACATCACAATAATAACTCCTCTACCCAATAATTTTGTGAACTTTAAGTTGTTGGGTGGGGTGTTTTTGGGTTTTTTGCTTCTTTAGAGGCAGAGTGCCAGATATACCACTCAGGTGCATGGGCACTCATGCTGGTGATTTTTTTTTACTTCGTTTGTACCCTGACTTTCTCCACAATGGGACACAGCGTGGCTTACACCACTCTCCTCTCCTCTATTTCAGCCTCACAACTACCCGGTGAGGTAGATTAGGCTGAGTCACCCAGCAAGCTTCCATGGCAGAGAAGGGCGCCTGGGGTTCCAAGGCCCAACATCCTAACTACTATACCATTAGAAGGGGAAAGATTTGTTCCTGTAACTGCCTTTAGTTACCTTCTCTTCCTTCAGTCTCTGTTTAGATTGTAAACGACACATTCTTTGTTCAAGGTTCTCTGTAAAACTCCATGTTCATTGATGGGAAATATATAGTTCAATGTATACCGAAGGTATTAAAATGGCTGATGGATCCAGATGGTTGCCTGACTGTCCTTGGGGAGTTTTCGTTTGACATGGCTGGTACTGCTGGCTGAAGCTCTGGTCAACCCCTGGAATCTGAAGACTGCCTGGCCAGTTCATGCAATTATTGCCCAGCAGTGTTCCCGCTAAGCTGAGTTAGTGTGAGCTAGCTCACAGTTTTTTAGCCTATAGCTCAAACATTTCTGTCTTCGCTCAGGAAGGATGACTCCAGAGCAAACTAATTTATGCAGTAGCCAAATCGCTTGCTCACAACTTTTAATGCCAGCAGTATTTGCTCACAAGACTCCACCGCTGAGAGGGAGCATTGCTACCAAGTGCCCCTTTTGTTCCCATAGAACCTTCTCTTCTTGGTTTTCAGGCAATGAAATGGGTGGGGAGTCAGCCAGAGCAGTAGTGAAGGAACAGTTATGATACTACGATCAGTCACGAGGTAGTGTGCACCTTTTGCCCACTCTGTGGCATGCTCCCTTCTCTGCCACCACTGAGCCTCCACAAGTTATCCAGTGGAGCTGTTCTGAGTGGAGAGTGGGCTCTTAAGTTATACCCTTGATGGTTTAGCCTCAGAACAAGCTGCACCTTCCACCCAGGGGCATATTTGTAAAGCATTTTGCAGACAGAAATCGCTCACTCACCCCCACCTACATTTCGACTCTGCCATTTCAATGGTGTCTTCATGGAATATTATTGGCAGTTTACTTAGCCACAGCTGCTTGGATGAATTTCACTTACTGTGGCCTGAGGATGTGGGCAAGCTGCTTAGGAGAGCCTGGTAAAGGACTTCTGAACTTTACTCCTTGCCATCCTCTCTTATTAAAAAAAAACAGTTCGGTGGGGCTGGTATACTGGATCTAGGAAATAGTGAATGCACCTTTACAGGAGGAGGAGTACGGAGTACGGAGGCAGTCACCCAAAAAATTCTGCCTCTCCTCCAGAGCTCTGAACCAGTTCAGTTTTCCCAAAACTGGAGTGTGCATCACTATTATTTTGTCTTAAATGTTGTAGACAGAAACATCCCATCCTCTGCAACAATACCATCACCTCTTATCATCTATACAACAATACTATCAACAATACTATCATCTCTGAAGCCATCAATGAAGCCAGTTGTATCTGCTGATGGATGGATGGCTGAATACTGCCCCAGACTATCTGGCCAAGGGTTTGGAGGCTGTGGTTGGTTGGCTGTTTGAAGCAGAGCTGGCTGAAATTAAATCCATCAAAGACAGAGGTCCTGTGGCTGAAGAGAAGAGATCCCAGGCTGGGATACCAACTACTGTTAACATCAAGGCCATTCGTGAAGAGCTTGGGTGTGTTTCTGGATGCCTCCCTTTCAGTTGGGGCTCAGATCACAAATGTTGCCAGACTGGCATTCTTCCACCTGTGCCTGGTCAGGCAACTGGCTTCCTTCCTGTCTTGCTCCGACTTAGCCACCGTGAACCACGCAACGGTCACCTCCAGACCAGACTACTGTAACTCACTCTATGCAGGTGCTTCCAGCGCGGTGGAAAGAAAGGAACTGGCGGGATGTCCGCGCGCCTGCCCCTCTGGGCATGCGTGGTGGGGTTCCTGTGCATGCCTGAGGTTTGTGCGCAAAAATCCGTTAAGAGCTTGCTATAATACCGATCAGGGGTCGTTTCGTAGAAAAAGAGCTAGGGGGACTCATTAGCATAACTCATTAGCATATGCCGCACCCCTGACATCACCGGAAGTGTGTCATAAGGCCACACCCCCTGACATCACCAGAAGTGTGTCATAAGGCCACACATCCCGCCCCCAACAATCCCAGCCGCCGCTGGCGGCTTTGCAGCTCCACTGCCGAGCCCCATGAGGGGCCCGGCGGTGGACCTGCAAGGCCGGCGGGAGTGCAAGGAAGCCCCGCGAAGGCCCTCCCTGGCCCCAGGCAGGCAGGGGTGGGGAGAGGTAGGGAGGAAGCAACTTACCCTCCCTCTTCTCCTGCCTCCTCCTGGCTGAATGAGGGCCGGAAGCGGGGCGGCCGGAAGCAGAGGGCGGGGCTTTGTCATGTCCCCCGCCCCCGTACCTCACCCGGGCGAACTGCGATCCCCCACGATCCCCCCCGAAATGACCTCTGATACCGATCGATCCAGCGCAGGCGCACTGTATCCCATGGGTGTGAAGCACAGAGACCACGTCGCAGATCAAGCAAAGTCATCTTTAGCTGGTTTGCACTAATAGATAAACATAACTCTTAAAATGTGCTGTACAGTTTTTTTTCTTCTGTGGAGGGAAATAACCTAGTCCCAAGGACAGAGACAACTCCGAAGACTGTACATAAAAAACAAGCGTCTTAGTCCCTCCCAGAAGCTTTAATACAGCACCATGCCAGATCACATGAATAGCATGCAACCTATGTCTCTGTTGACAGCTCGTGTGTATCTGCTTACCCTTCTTCAATTACCATATGCAGTTGAGAAGCCATGTCTGTCATGTCAGCATGAATGTGGCTGACTTTCCAATTCAGTCCCAGTTCCACACTAAACTTGTCTGACCATAAGGAAGGAAGTCTTCTGCTACTACCACTCACTCTGAAGAGCTGCTGGCTTAGATTCTTCACCCCTTTTAAAGGAACACCCCCAATCTGGGCAGTGACCCACCCACAACTGCTCTAAGAAAAGTTTGTCAAAGTGGTAAGGTGCCTCTACAAACCTGGAAGGAATGCTGAGACTCCAGAAAGACTGAAGGCAGAAATAAACTTTATGTCTTATAATTATTCACTAATTCAAATACCTGGGCTAGGAAACTGGGAACCTCAAGCATATCAAAATATCATTAATACCACCCAGTATTTGAAGCACAGTTGAAGAGTCAAGCACCCAAACACTACACTACTGCTACCAATCCATGCAGGCCCAAACAAAAGACCAAGTTCCAAAGCAGCAAGTAATCCAAAGTGGAAACTGCAGGGACATGTGTCAACAAGTACCTACCTGCTCTCAAGACAGTGGCAGTCCTGGGTAGACAACAGCTCACATTGCAAGAACAAACATAACAGATCCAATGCAGTGTAGTGATCCAGAAAGAGAAGATAAGGCTTCTGCATCCATACATTCATGTGAGGTGAAGCCAGCAGAATTCCATGCTTAGGGGTAGATTCTGACTTCATTACAGGTCAAGCAACCAAGGCCAAAATAAGATTATTTTCTTCCCTGGTTTGGAAACAGGGGAGAAGGTAATGTGGGATTTCAGGTATGTAACCTGACTAATCAAATGGAAAGAGCTGGTGTTTCAGGGTCCTGGAAAAACTTCCAAACAGGGTAAAGCAAGTAAGTTATTCAGGTGTAGGGGGATATTAGGATGCAGTCATAGTCTGATCAGAACAGCTGATATTCAGGCAATTCCAAATAGTCTAAATTGGACCATGACGATCAGGACAACTGGAAAAGGCTGATTTAAGGCAAGTTTACTTATTTAGTGCTTTTCTAAACCACATTTTCAATTGAGCATGGTTCCCAAAGCAGTTTCCAGTGCAATATATTAAAACCAAACACAGATAAAAATCAGCATAGTAACACAGCATGTAAAAACATGATTCCAGCAAAGCCACCAAAGAACCCCTAAAGCAACACCAACTAAAGTTGGCAAACCCCTGGCAAAGGAAGATCTTTGAAATGGTTTGGAAGCCCTTCAAAGGCAGGGCTACTCTCAATTCCTGACAAAGAGAGTTTTATATCGGGGTGGAGTGGTCAAAATAGCCCTTGCCTACATCCCACTAAGGTTAACTTCAGATTCGAGTCCAATAGCATTTTAGAGATCGTCAACAGTCAAAGTTCCCCTTTGTCAGGTAAACGTCTGCTAGAGATGGGGGGGGGGATTCATCCTCCGAATCTCTAGGGTATACCAAGGAGCTAGTTAGGCATGGGGGCGAAGAGGACGCCGTGGAGTGATTTCATCGATGGCTTAGGAAAGTTGGCTTTGCCATCATCCACCAGCTCATCTAATGAACTGCCAGGGGGCATCAGTTTCCGCAGAGCATTCTGGAATCCATTTGGATCCGTAAGTCTTCACAGGCGAGCATAAATCAGCTCGCTGCCTAAACAGAGAGGGTTTGGGATGCTCATCTGGGCCTTAAGAGCAAAGTGATCTGACCATGGCACCACATCAATATTTATCAGAGCCACACCTATGGACTGGAGCATACTTTATCATATGCATCTTGTTTGGTTTTGCTGCAACAGACTAACGGTATCACCCCAAGCAGAATTACATTTTGTACTGAAGTCAATGGGCTCAGAAGGGTATAATAATGCTGCTTAGGTCAAACAGCCTTGTAATAGGACGCTCTCTATATAACCAGAGTTGTGCTCCCCACCCCTCCCTAAGTTCAGTTTGTTATTGGGCTCAGAAAAACCAAACTATTTGTCAAAAAAAAAAAGGTCATTGGTTTGTTTTACTCCAAGGTCAGAAAGCCCCCCAGTGTTCCCAAGGATAAAATCAGCTGGCAAATTCATAGAAATAACTTCTGGTGTGAAGTATTAAGAACATGTGCTTGTGGTTCTATTCTGATAGAGAAGTCTGAACACTGCTAATAAAAATACAGGCACTTGTTTCCTCCATGGGTTATCCAATCTTTGTGGCAACACCCGTGTCCTGCAGGAGTGATCTGAAATACTGTTAATATTATGCTACTTAACTATAATTTTAGATATAGCTAGGGAAGCCAGAGGTGGTTTCAGTTGGAAGGCTGAGCGGCACTGCAGTTTTACAGCAACCACACACCTAAAAAAACAATCTAGATAGCGTTAAGTATCACTCCAAGTATATTTGCAGCAGAAAGCATAACCAGAGGTACCTGCTCCACAAGAAACAACTGTTTATCTGAAAACTATTCAGGGAAGAACTCATTGTCTATATTGTCCATAAACTTAAAACACTCAACCACTCAATAGCTTCAACAGAAAACAATTTTCCACAGCCAACCAGTCTCTCAGTTGAAAACTAGAACCCATCTATTCAATACCGCAAGACTTAAATTTCTGGGGACTTTGTTGTCCTTTACATCCTGCTCTGTAGCTTTAACAGCAGCCTGACACTGAAATTAAGCAAGCAGATCTTTTTCCTTTCACTTTACCCCCATGCTTCATGCACTGAATTTCTGTATATTTGGCTTCTGAGCAAAATCAGAGTGGTACAACCCAAGCCTATGTATGTTTAGAGATGTATGAGGGGATAAAGGAGGGAGCTCTTTTTTCTTCAGGACTTTTTCTTCAGATTTTCTAACAAAAATTGGAAAGTTTTGATAGCCCTGAAAAATTCCTATGAAATATTTTCTTTTCTTGAATGAATGACACTTTTTAGGACAAGGTTTTATACACTCAAAATGTATAGTATGATTTTTTTAATGTTCTGTGTTAGATAATTATAATACCTACAAGTGCATACTGTAGACTGATATAACATATTTTCATAAACACACTGTTTAAACATGACTAATTTTACCCGCAATTAATATGCTAAGTTTGATACGCAAACTGCTGAAGAGTTTAATGTTAGGTTTAATATGATAGCCAAGTATGCTTTTAGCCCTACTGAGACTATGAGACTGCTCCTGTCCAGAGGACTCTCATTTCCTACAAAATTTGTGTTTCCTATTTTTAACTTTTATTTTTCTCCCACCACACAGATGGCAAAAACACAAATATATGTACTCAGACACATGTGTACCACAGAGTACAGCAGTCTGCAGCTCTCTCTCCTGAATACTGGTATACTCTCAATTCTGCTTGCAGAAAAACAAAGGCATTTAAACTTTTAAACGTCATAAATAAGCCTAATAGTGCACTTTTATATGCTGAGTTAAGGCCATAAGGCCAAGGTTTGATAATGTAAACAATCCACATATTTCATATGTATCCACAATTTGTTTTCCCCTCTAAAGCTTCAAAATTTCCAGAATTCATGTCACTATTTATGTTAACCTGGAAGTAAGCATTGCTGGGCTGACAAGGGCTAGAGATGTTTTGGCTACCTGGAGAGTTCTGAATCATAATTGTTACTAAAGAGCAGAACTACACAGAGCGGGCTATGCTTTTGACAAATGTTTTTTATCTAGATCGTAGCAAAAGAGCAACTACCATGCTAAGAATTTTGAAGAACCTCCAGCCATGCAGTAGACATCCAAAGTGGATTATTTCCCAGCATACATTTGTTGGCCTGCTATTAACAATCTGGAGGCTAATTTAGCATCTGCTCTTCCTCTCAAGTTACCAGCAGGTCCCTCAACTAGAAACCCAGCTCTGAATGGACAGTAATCACGCAAGAGTCTGCTTGTTTCAAATGTGCCGCTATATTTAGAAGCAATGAAAGTCTAACAGAAATTATAGGCATAATTCTCTAATTCATCAATGGGTTCCATGCAGGGCTTTTTTCTGGGGGAATGTGCCGGAATGGAGTTCCGGAACCTCTTCAACAAAATTCTTTTCAAAATGTTTAAAAGTTCATGAGTTTTCAGTATATAGACTGAAAACTTCATTTCCCTCTTGAGAATTCTGGCACCTCTTTTTCGGGGAGGGGGGGGAGCCCTGGTTCCATGTAAATAAAGCTTGCCTAGCACAAAATAATTCTTCAACTGATAATTTCAAGACCAGACTTGATAAATTAAACTGTTAGAAACTGCATGTCTCATTTGTTATGAGCAACTGTATTTTGAAGGAGGAGTTACTTCAGTACAATATGCAAGGTCTAGCAAGATTTTCATAGGCATATATTTATATATTACTATAATGTACTGGATTCGGACACAAGGTAGTGAAATCAGCTCAGTGGGATTCGAACAGTCAGACAGCAGTTCGAGATAGTTACACTTTGCAGGTGTTAATCACCTGCGCCACCGCTCCCTCTGACAGCAGTGGGGAAGGAGGGCGGGCGGTGTGAATGCACAGATGACCACTCGAAGATCATCAGTTACAAGTAAGCAACCTGTTTACCTTCGACATGGTCTCTGTGCTTCACACCCATGGGAGAGTAGCGAGCAATATCCTACCTGGAGGAGGGTGCTGGCAAGTAGTTACTGCAACACAGACGAGAGAACCTGATGGCCCATAGCTGTGCGAGTCGAGCTGCGCACATCAATCGCATAGTGTCTGATGAATGTATTCGGTGTTGACCAAGTGGCCGCATCGCAAACATCAGTAAGGGAGACTCCCTTCAGAAAGGCAGTTGAAGCGGCTACGGCTCTGATGGAGTGAGCTTTCAGCCGAGTCGGGAGAGGGCATTTGGCAACTAGGTAACACAGATGGATCAGTTCAACAATCCACCTAGAGAATCGGGATGTGATGTGAGTTCCAGCCCTTTTAGTGGCATAGGAGACAAACAGGTGGGGATCGAGCCTGGTTGAGTGAGTCCTCTGTAAGTAGAAGAGGAGTGCTCGCTTAGTGTCCAATGTATGGTAGAGACGTTCCTCTGGGGATTTTGGAGAGGGATAGAAATCTGGCAGGAAAATCTCCGCCTGAAGATGGAACTCCAAAACAATTTTCGGAAGGAAGGATATGTCTGGGACAAGATGTACGCCATCTGGTAGGAACCTAAGGTAGGCTGGATCATACCTGAGCGCCATGAGCTCTCCCACCCTGCGTGCGGAAGTGATAGCTACGACGAATGCCGTTTTCCAAGAAAGCAGCCTCATATCACACGTCGCAAGCGGCTCGAATGGCTTTCGCGTAAGCTGACATAAGACCATCAGGAGATCCCACTGTTCCACCGGACATCGGACGGGGGGTGTGTGTGGTAGAGATGCAAGACTCCTTTTAGGAGGCGTTTAGAGAGGGGGTGGGAAAAAACTGAGTGTCCCTCAACTTGAACTTGGTACGCCAATAAGGCGGCTAGGTAAACTTTTAACGAGGAGTGTGATAAACTGGCGTCAGACAAGGATAACAGAAATTCAAAGATCCTTGTAAGACCAGCCCGAGTGGCTTGAGAAGCAGTTGTTGTTCAGTCACACAGTCGAGTCCGACTCTTCGCGACCCCATGGACAAGATCACACCAGGCCCTCCTGTCTTCTGCTGTCCTCTGAAGTTTGCTCAATTTCATGTTCGTTGCGTCGATGACACTGTCTAACCATCTCATCCTTTGCCGCCCCCATCTTCTTTGACCTTCAATCTTTCCCAGCATCAGGGTCTTCTCCAGTGAGTGCTCCCTTCTCATTTGGTGGCCAAAGTATTTGAGCTTCAGTTTCATTATCTGGCCTTCCAGGGAACAGTCAGGGTTGATTTCTTTTAGGATTGACTGATTTGATCTTCTTGCAGTCCAAGGGACTCTCAAGAGTCTTCTCCAGCAGAAGAAGCACACCCATAAACAAACAAAACTTGTTCCATTTGCGTGCATAGGGTTTCAGTATCGAAGGTTCAAGCGGTGTAACCTGGACATGCTGGTCCCCGTGGGCTGGTGGATGTGGACAAAGAGACTCTGGCGCCCAGAGTTGGAGGAGACCAACGGAGGTGCTCGAGGCCGACGGGGTGATTGGGATCGATGTATGGAATATCGGTCCCAATCTGAGTATCCAGCAGGGGTCAGCCAAGGCATGGATGCCGCGGGTGGATAAGTTCCATAGAGGTACTGGAGTTGTCGTTGGTCCTATGGTATTGGTTGAATGGGGGGTTGATAACCTCTAGGAGAACGGTCCCTTACATAAGGACACCTTGGAGATCTGGAAAAGCCACATTTGCGGGAGCGAGAGGGATAGCGGGACAAGACTGGTGGTGCGTAGTCAGAAACATGGCGACGTTCCCCTGATGTTCGACGATGACGAGAGCGTCGGTATCGATCGTTGGCATCAGCTGGTGAGGGCGATCGAGAAGGCGAGGAAGAGGAAGGTCTGTCCTGCCTAGAGATGTGGCTGAGACCAGTGACTGCGTCGATATCGAAGCATCATTCCATATCGATCAGGATTGGAAGCTCTCTCCGAACGGGTGAGTCCAGCAGCTGGATAGGTGGCTGCTTAGTAATCAGTGGGGCCTCCGGCGTCGATGCCCCAGGAACTGTAGGCTTATCCTTGGTGGCCACCACAGAGGGAGGATCCATAGTGGTATCTGGCCAAGGCGCCTTAGGGGGGTTAGTATTGCCCTTTTTGGCTTTTTGTCTTCGCAGCCCGGTCCTTCTTCTTTTTGCCTTGCCTGTCTTCGCAGCCCGGTCCTTCTTCTTTTTCTTCCCAGGAGTCGATGCTGAAGATTGCACGGGCAGAGCTAATCTTTTACTGGCCGATTGCCCAATGTCAGAAGCGGACTTTGGTACCGGTAGACGTGTTGAAGCCGATGGAGCAGTCGACGTCGAAGCTGTTGGCTGCTAAACGGGATCCATCCCCAACGGGTGAGGGGCCAAAGCAGACTCCAGGAGGGCCACCTTTAAGCACGCTGCCCGATTCTTCCGCGTTTGGTTAGAGAATTTAGCGCAGTGAGGGCAGGCGTCTGGACGATGAGCCTCTCCTAGGCAGAATAGGCAACGCGTGTGGCATCCGGAGGGGCCAATTTGCTTCCGCAGGATGTGCAGTGGTTGAAAAAAACCCACTTTTTGTTCTTTTTCGCCATAAACTAAGAACGGGAGAGGGGAGGCAAAAAGTGGTGGTGGAGAGAGGGGGGGCACCCCCTGTATCTTTAAGTTCCTTCTTCTTCTTTTTTTAGGCAAAGGTGAATGAGTTAACAAAAGTCAAGAAAAAATGAATCTAGATGAATCCGAGAGCTACTAACGGAGGAAAGGCTACTGAGGTAAGTTCACCAACCAAAAAGAGCTGCGAACAGCGCGGCGGTCAGAAGAGAACTGGTGGGATGTCTGTGCCCATCCCTCTGGGCATGCGCAGTAGGGGTTCCTGCGCCTGCCCGAGGTTTGGGCGCGAAAATCCGTTGGAGCTTGCTACAACACCGATCTGGTTCAGCGCAGGCGCACTAAACCCATGGGTGTGAAGCACAGAGACCACGTCGAAGATCACAACAATTACCATGGTTCAGTCTAACAGAAAAATATCTAGTTTAAAAGGAGGCCCAAGACTCCTTACAGTATTACACTAAATGGTAAATTTGAAAATAATATTACCTTCTTTTAATTGATCCACAATTTGGATAGGAGAACTCAGGGAAGCTGTAATGTGTAGCATATCTTCCAGATTAGTTTTTCTGGACGGGTTTTTTGGTCTAGTTTGGTTTCATAACTGCATCAGTGTCTCTCCCCCCTCCCCTTACATGCACTATTGTTTGCTCTCTCTTTTTTCAAGTTAGATCACAGCAAAACTAGTCTGAAAAACACTGGGGGAAAACCTGAATTAAAACCAGGAGAGCAACACCTCGAAAATGCTACTGTTTGTAAAGGAGGGGAAACCCCAATGTAGTTAAGAAGCCAATATGGAGCAAAAACATGATTCACAATAAGCCCCTGCCTTGTGCGCAAAAGGATGCTGTATGAGCTAAGAAGATCCGCAAGCACAAAGGATCAGTGTCAGAGTAGGCTAACGCACACCTAATCAGAGGATCAGCTCCAATTCCACCTTTCAACTGATGCCATTGAATTCAATTGAGCGCCTCCCTCCAACAAATGATCAGCATTGTCAAAGGTGACAAAACCAACTGTCTGCTTAGCAGGTGCACATGTTCAGATCCACTCTGCAGCAGCACTAAGGATAACTAAGCATAACTAAGGATCTAGGGACTGAGCTCTTAGTCCACGTAACTATTTTATCCAAACAATCTTTCCTTCTGAAGTTTGAATATGTTGACTAATATTCTAAAATCCCAAATGGTATACAAAATACAAGGTCAGCAAAGTTCACAGCAAAAATCACAATTCCCATGTAGCTCATTGGACAGGAGTTCATTTGTTCAACAGCTGCTCCAGGTAAAATAATATATATAATGGCATCTGACCAGGGGTCAGTTCCTGCAGGAGCGCACAGGAGCGGAGCTCTGGCAGTAAAGAGCTCAGGGGGCGGGCACATGCAATAAGCCCCACCTCCTGCTCCCAGCAGCCCTCAGTCAGAGCAAGAAACAGCCAGGTAAGTTGCAGAGCTCCCCCCACCCCCCCCCTCCAAAACAGTCCAGTGGCACCTTTAAGACCAAGTTTTATTCAGGTACAAGCTCTCCCTCCTCTGCGAGGACAGATCTGCACGTCCGTCCCCCCCAATAGCTAGCAATCCAAAACAGTCCAGCGGAGCCTGAGTGGTGGGTGTTGCCTTCTGACACACTTCCGGTGATGTCAGGGTGTGTGGCATATGCAAATAAGTTATGCTAATGAGTTATGCTAATGAGCGCCAGCACCTCTTTTTCTATGAAATGACTCCTGCATCTGACACAGTATATGATAAAAAACCAACATAGCAAACGCTGATATAGCTGTTTAACCACAACCAGAAAAGTTCTGTAGAAAGTACTAAATTTCAGTCCTCAATTCCAGTCCTCCAACTTTTCAGGCCCATTAAAATTGTCAGTAAATTGAAGTATTCAATTTTGTATCAAACTTTGGTATAAAATCCTATTTTAGAATATTTAAAATGAAGAAAACCTTTTTTTAAGGCATCAAAATAACACAACTTACTATTCTACACAGTAAAAGAGATTCTACATACAGACAAAACCACTCCCCAACTTAATATATAAACAATTCTAAGAGAAAGAAACTTAATCCAGGAAATCCCCAGCTGCTGAGTGAAGTTGCTTGTGATTGTTTGTTTTAATATGAATAATGCTTATGAAATATTTATAGCCATTCAGGTACCATAGCACATATCCGGCCAGGTGCTAAACACAGCCCAAGAAGACTGCTTGTAATGTGAGCTTCTACGCCGTATTTTTCCCATAGTTTTACTCAGTACTCATGATAAAAGCAAATTCTGACAAAATTGCAGTGGGTGCTGGTAGGTTCTATTTCAAGAAAAGAAAGTTCCCATTTGCAGAAGTAGTTTTAAAACTTTCTACCTTCAAGGAACCCTTTCCATATCAGCTCATCTGCCAAGGATTCCCTTCACATCTGCCACAGTATCCCAACATGTTACTAGAGATCTGAAAGCCCTGAAAGAAAGAAACAGAAAAATCTATGGGGAAAACAGGGTTTCCCAATCCCCATTCTTTCAACTTTTCCCAACAGAAAAATTGGAAACTTTGGGGAGCACATAAAAAACTCCTGTTCAATATTTTGTCTTTTGGAATGAGTGAAATACTTTTAAAGACAAGTTTTTATTCACGAAGAACATGTATTATGAACATTTTTATGTAAGACAATCTTCAATTTTAAAGATTTACAAATGGGGTGGCTTTCCCCCTCTGCCACATTTCTACTGCCCCTGCTTCCCTCCCCCTTTCAGCCCACCCCATGCCTTCTCCCTTTTTCCTGCTTTCCTCCCTCCAGCCCACATCTCCCCCATTTTGCTCCATTCTCCTGCCGTTCCTCCATTCTAGTTTTACTTCCCTACCATCCCCAATCTTCCTTCTTGTCCTGCCTGCCCATGCCTTCTTCCCCCATCCAACACCTCTCAAGTTTCAAACAGAAACTGCACAACACTGGGTGATGTTGCCTGCAGTTGCCTAGGCAATCCAAAATGGCAGCTAAGCTCTCATGAGGCAATCTCATGAGACCTAGTCACTTAAAAATAAGAGGTCTGCAAACCTGGAGATCTCGCTTAACTGTACGCAGTTATATTGAGCCACCCTATGGTGCCAAGTTCATAATAAGGTATACGATCACGCCTGTGCACTCTATGGGCATATACTGCGAGCTTCAAGCGAACACCCTTTGTGTGAGATGCTCCTTGCAGCTACATTCGGATTGACCCCCCCTTGCCGAGCTGGCAAATCAGGTAACATCAGTTTAAATGACACCCATTCAAATAAGGGTTCCAAGTGCCTATTTTTCTATTGGTGTATTTGTAGTTTGTGGGTGTGTTTTGGGGCTAGAGTTTGTGTACATAGTTGCGGCTCGCTGCGTATGTTGTATGTACATTACTGAAATAAAAAGCTATGTTGAAATCACTATAGCCTCTTGAACCCACTATTTAACACTGTCATCTGCGGAGCACAACTACACCCAGATCGGCAAGGAAGCGCTGGCCATTGCTGCAGGAGTCAAGACGTTCCACGACTGCCTCTATGGCCAGAGCTTTGTAATCACCATGGACTACAAGCCACTGCTTGGTCTCTTCATGCCAGACCGGCAGACCCCACATATCCTGTTGCCCCAGATGCTGTGGTGAACCATCTTCCTGTCAGCTTACTCCTACGAGCTCCAGCACCATCTGGGCAAAGTGGCCTCAGCCACCTCCCACTTCCCAATCCAGCTGTCGATCCGTCTCCGGCCCATTGCATCCTCCTGCTCGAGGACCTGCCTCGGCCATCTCTCCATGCCTCTGATGTCACTGCGCACTCTGCCAAGGACCACACCCTGGCACACATTCTGAACTGTACAGCCAAGGAGTTCCAGCTGTACAGCTCCTGGCAGCACGAATTTTCGGTGCACAAGGGCTGCCTGCTCTGGGGGAACCGAGTCATCATTCTGCCCAGACTGCAGCAGCAAGTTCTCAAGGCGCTACATGTTGGCCACCCGGGCATCATGCGTATGAAGGCACTCACCCACAGCTATGTCTGGTGGCCCAGCATGGACAAGGCAATAGAGGAGTGGGTCCGTGCCTGCCAGCCCTGCCAAGAATCATGGCTGTCCCCGCCACAAGCTCCAGGAAGGCAATGTACAAACCATGGTCGAAGCTCCACATAGTTTACACAGTAACACAAACTGCTGCAGAAAAAAAGTTTAGAAGAAAACTCTGGTCACACACACACACATTTAACTACAATGAAAATGCACCTGTTGAAAATGCCTCCCACCACACAGAGGCCTCATGCTCTATCTGTATAGGGCTTGAGAGCAGCGTTCCCTCTAAACTGAGTTAGTGTGAGCTAGCTCACAGTTTTTTAGCCTCTGCCTCACACATTTTTGTCTCAGCTCAGGAAGGATGACTGCAGAGCAAACCAATTTATGCAGTATCCGAATCACTCGCTCACAACTTTAATGCCATTAGCTCACAGAATAGAATTTTTTGCTCACAAGACTCCAGTGCTGAGAGGGAGCATTGCTTGAGAGCTCTCTGGATCAGAACAATGTCATATCGAGCTAACTTGGTGGGAATAAATCAATCTCTCTCTCTCATGCACACTGATCTTCTCTTGAGCAGTTCCCTTCATAAAACTGGCTGCTAAAAATTGGACAACTCCAGTATTGCCACTGCCATTTCATACCCCTCCCAAAATTCTTTATGTATATCAGAACAGGAAAGACTGTAGCCATTTTTTCCTAGTAGGAAAGCCAAGGCCTAGGCGTAAATAGGTTCTGCACACAAAGCACTGCTTATACTGGTATATCCTCTTTTAGTAGGCACAGCTCACACACTTTCTACTATTAAGCACACAGAGTAAAATCACTGGGAGGCAAGGAGTGACATTTCCTTTTCAAAAGCACTACAGCTAAATTGAGAACTTACTGCAATAGACACTAAACTGGGTGCAGTTTACTTAAGATTGTCAGGAGTTGAAAATGGCACTATAACTCAAAGATATTAAGAACAAAATTTGCGCTAGCCACAAATATCTAACAGCTGAAAAAGATCAGGTATGTTTTATCTGTGGATATGTATGCCTTGTTCCCCTAAATGAACTGGATTGATCAAGATCTTTGAAAAAACATTTGGGGCAGTGGGGAGGCCAAATGGGACAGCTCTGAATTGTAGATGTAGGCTTCCTACACATACCCTCAGGAATCTTCTTTGTGTTGAAAAAATTGGAACCTGGAGGTATGCTTCTGTTAGATCTATCGAACTGAGGTATTCCTCTGGTTGTAATGCTTAATGTAACCTGGTCCTGCAGCAGCCGAGGAGGCACAGGTGCAATTAGGGAACCCGCCTGACTCACCTCCATGGGTGGTTCAGCTAAGGGAGCGGCTCCACAGAGACTTAGCCACCCGCAGTTGAGATTCACGCTGGCAGGGAAGGCGAGCCCCGAGTCCTGAGTATTAGCAGGAGCGCTGCTGCCTCTGCCACAGGAAAACCGGTCAAAGGCCTATATAACTCCCACTCAGCATTGGGCTCTCATGGAAGAAACGCGTCACCTCCGTGCGTGCCTCGCATCCACCTTCAGCTCCTTTCCTTGGACCCCCACTCTGGCTCGGATTTCTGGCTCCCTGACCCCTGCTTTGGACGACTCCCGATTTGGCTCTCGCTCTGACTCTCCTGGCAACGACCTCGGACCGGACTTGACTTTTGCCTCTCTTCCCAAGCCCAGAAAGTTACTCTGTAAACTGAATAGTGGTGAGTTTACTCAGTGTAACAGAAACTGCTGCATAAAAAAAAAAAATTAGAAGAAAACTCTGGTCATACACACACACATTTAACTACGATGAAAATGCACCTGTTGAAAATGCCTTCATATTGATTCCAGTTATCCAGTTATTCAAATACTTTGAATGTCCACACAAGACACAATGGTAAATGAAAATTCACTGTAACAAGAATAGCCTCTTTTAAACTTAATATGTACCATATTAAGCCTAGATTACAAATGGAATGGAATTATATGCTAGTATCCCAAATGTTTCCAAGATTGCTTCACTTTATTACAGTGTGCAGGTAGCAGTTAACATTTGGAACATTCTTCCACAACAGCAAGAAAACTAACAAACCAGGAAGAAAGGTTCTACCTCTAGGGTTGTCAGCTCCAGGCTGGGAAACACCTGGAGATTTGGGGGTGGAGGCTGAGAAGTGTGGGGTTTGGGGAGAGGAGAGACTTCAATGGGGTATAATGCCATAGGGTCCACCTTCCAGAACGGCCATTTTCTCCAGGTGAACTGATCTTTGGAGACCAGGTGAAATAGTGGAAGATCTCCAGCCACCACCTGGAGGTTGCCAACCCTATCTACTGCAGCCATTTCCCTAATAAGGTAGTCTTCTGCTTCGGGAATTGCTTTACATATCGGAGTGCTCATAAATGAAATGCCACACCTGCAATCTGAAGCTGTACAATCTATTCTATCACCTCATTTTGCTACATATATCCACATAGCCTTCCAAAAAATACATATAGAATATCAGTATTTTCCCTTTTTTCATATTTCTGGATTATATTTTTAAATCATCGATAACATACAACCATACCAGTCGCTAACACTGAATAGCCTATATTTACAAATATATCCAGGTTAAAATTATACTTCTTTGTTCAGCATACTGAAACACTGCCTGACTTTGAGCCTCATCTGTTCGCTTTCAGAATAAATTCATGGGAGCTCTCAGACGGCAGTGTTAACAAAGATCAGAAACAAAAAGGAGTGGGTCTCTGTTATGCCTAACATAAGATCAACAGCATGACTAAAGTCTCCTAATGTTGGCTATAAATAGTAAACGAAAAACACAAACTGATTGGGATTCATCCCATCTTTCCAAAAGCCAAGTTGGAAAGACAGATGAATCCTAATCAGTGTCATTTTTTCACACCAATTTTCCCACTATGGATAGTTAATCAACATGAGTATGGCTGCTGGAACATAGTGCAACATTAGTACCATTCTAAAGACAAACTTACTTCTGGTGGAGAAGTTCTAAATGTAGATATCAGGTATCACATTTCACAGCGCTCCCCCGCCATGCCATGCAATCTCTCTGACTCATGTGTTGGCATGCACTAAATCTCTGGCTCCTTTCATTTCTGATGCTGTAATGCCAAAATTATGACAACAATACACTATTCACAAGATCACTTGCTTAGTGATAAGCAGTCTACTACACACAACTCTGAAAACATATTATACATTAACTAGTTAAGTTTTTTTAGCAAATTACTTAACAGGTTTATTTATTATATAGCATTTCTGCTATATAAATGACCAACTACTTAGAAGAACTTTGTAAGACTCTTAAGTTTCCCGGAAAATTAATCTCTTTCAATTTCCCTCTCCCTCCAAATCCATCATTTGGCTCTATCCACAAAATATTTTGTTATACAACCACTGCTATAATTACAGTGGACACTGCCCCTTGCCAAGTTAAACCAGTTTTTAACAAGCTGTGTGTCTATTTCATATATGACACAAAAGCAGGTACTGATAATACACAAGTGATTCATAAATCTTTGCCTCATGCTTCCAGATTCTTTTGTGAAGAGAGGACTTGGACAGCTCCCCCAGAAGGATACGTGCATGACACATTGTGAGTTCATATATCCTCTAAAAGAAGGAACGTACAAAGTTCCCATTCATACAAGACACTAGGAATACGGCTTGCCTAGAGCCTGACTAGAGCCTGGGAGATCTGTAGCTGGGCCTTCCCAACATTTTTAAAATTCAAAGAACAGCAGCAAAGGGCCCTTGTGCAAAGGGGACACACCACAGGGTAGAGAAGGGATTTAACTCTTCCCCAAATGCGCCTCCCAACATCTCACGTGGCAGATGTTAAAATGTATTACTAAAGGTTAACTCCATTTGATAACTGGGTAGTAATAACTCATACATTCTAGAAGCCTGACAAAGATGACACATGCTGAAATAAAGTGGCAAAGCTCCAGCTGGCTGTGCCTTCGACTTATTTTAAAACAAAGACCTGTATCAATTTTCACATGCGCTGTGCCATATAATACTTCACAGTACATCTGCAGTAATGCATAAAACAAAGCTTTCCTATATATAATGTTTTGCCAACAATTTTGTTCAACTCCAACAAAGATACCTACTAACAATAATGCTGTTCATTGCTTAATACTTTTAAAGGGCCAGTATCAGTTTCCACAGTTCCCCTCTCCCTCTGCAGAACGCCACTAGGCTGTTCCTGAGAGTCCACTCTCTCTTTCTCCGGTTCTATGGGGTGGGCTGACACACAAGGATCAGGACTTGGGAGAGCCTCTCAAAGAAGGTGCCGTTACTGGTTAGTGCCATCACAAAAAAAGCCCTGACACCATTAATGATTAAGCCAGAAACAATACTAGTTTGCTTTAAAAGTTATGCTAAAAAAGTGAACAAGGTCACCAAAATATAGGGACTCTGGGGCAAGTGATGCTTTGTCTTCTTGGTGCTTGGGGGGGGGTCAACAGTGGAAGGGCTTCTAATGTCCTGGCCCCACTGGTGGACCTCCTGATGGCACTGGTATTTCTGGCCACTGTGTGACACAGAGTGTTGGACTGGATGGGCCTTTGGCCTGATCCAACATTGGCGTCTCTTATGTTCTTATGTTCTTAAAACTTACTGTTGTAAGCTACTGCTGCTGCATGTAAAATGACAAATCTAAGTCCTCATTATACATAATGTATTTTTCTATACAAGTAAACATTCCCAAAGATATAATAACAGTCAATAATAGCTACCAAGAGTATGACCCTTTCATATTACATTCAACCAATAAAAGAATCCAAACTGTATCTGCTCCCCCTTTCTAGTCTAAAAGATGCAAATTCCCACCTGCATCAAACAGAAAGATTAGACATTCAATACTCAGCCACTTGGGAGAGGGGCAGGTAACACACCATGCCAGAGATCATCAGTTTCTGGTGAAAGTGGTTATACCTACTGGCATTAAAGCCCACAGGAATTGAAGGACAAGAAACCAGTGTGGGAAGGGAACCAACATGGTTCGTTAGAGTTTTTTACCAGAAGTGGAGAGAAAGCACAAACCCCCACTCGGTTATGAATTTTACTGGACACCCACTCTCTCTCAGTATAAGCTACATCATAAGGTTGTTGCAAAAATAAAATGGAAGATGACCAATGCATGCACCCATCAATTCCTTGGAAGAAGGGTGGGATCAACATGTAATATATGCAGGACAGAAGAGTGAGGTTTGCTGCTGTAATTTTACGATCCAACCATCTGAGCATTTGTTTAAAAGCACTGTCTTTACCAGCACCTACATGGCAGAGAAGCAGCAAGTGAACTTCCCTTGCAAGGGATTTCACAAAGTGCTATGAAGACCCATTCCTCTGTATTCTCCCACAGTACTTGTGACAGTCAGGGTACATGAAGAGTGGGCTCAGAGGAAGATCTTGATGTTAGAGCTGGTTTTGTGTCAGAGAAGGTAATTCTTTAGCTACCCACAGGCACAGGTCAATCATGATCAAACAAGGACTTTAAAAATCTGTAAACAAGCTTGGTTGGCAGCTAATGCAAAACCCCCACAATCGCTGTATCTCTCTCTGTATTTCTATACTGGCTCTCTAAGCTGATGTATGTCAACAGTATACTGTACCCAAACTCTCTAGATGACCTTCCCAAGCATATTTATGTAAGCACAAGAGAGAAACAGGACCTGACTAGACCAACAGCAGGGAATGAAGCAGCAGCTTTCCAGCATCACTGCCTGAAATTTGCCCAGTGAGAAGGTCCAGAACTACTACAAAACTGTACCCCACGAACCCATTCAGGCAAGACATTGTAGAAGGACAACCATGACTGATGGTATCACACACAACTGAAATCTCTATGGGAACCAACATGAGTGCATTCTGCCCCTCCATCGTTCACCTACTGAATTAACTAAAGGGCCTCACAGTGCAATCCTAAACAGCGTTAGGCCCTTCTAAGACAACTGACTTTAATAGAATTGCACTATAAACACCAGATTAGGAGACAGTCCAAAAACGGCACAGATAACTGACACCATCCATGAACCCTTGGAGCATAGTCACTGCTACAGTCTCTAGGACATTGCCTAAATAATCAAGATTGGAAACTGAAGTTGTTTATATCTAAAATGTTCTTCAGACATGGTCTCACCATAGTCTCTTTTTATTATTTATTATTTATTAATCAAATTTATACCCCACCCTCCCCACTGAAGCAGGCTCTTTTAATACTGTCATGACCTTGCAGCCTTAAAGAGGTTTTAAGACTCTGGTGGTGGTGATGGGAAGTGCTGTCAAGTCGCAATCGACTTATGGGAACCCTTCACAGGGCTTTTAAGGCGAGAGACGAACAGAGGTGGTTTGCCATTGCCTTCCTCTGCATAGCAATTCCTGGTGGTTTCCCATCCAATTACTCACCAGAGCCGACCCCGATTAGCTTCTGAGATCTGAAAGGATCAGGCTAGCTTGGGCCGCCCAGACATCTATAAAGAGAGCCTTATAACTCATTGATCCCGTCTTCCTCAGAAATCAAATTAGCCAAATATGGGCATGAGTTCAAGGTTCCTATTGGTGGGATTCCCATCTCTAAGAATCCTGCTTAACCCTACAGGTTGCACAAAACAAAAAATACTCATCAAAACAGTCCAGGCTTGCCACTAAAAAATTATTTTTCATTTCCCTGATTTCCTGACCGATTTTGTTGATTTCCCTGACCACCATTCAAAAATGGCCCCAACTTGAAAAATGCATCGGTTACATTACATTAAATAACGGTTTTATTAAACAGTTTAAAACTACGCAAGTACTGAAAAACAAGCATTTGTTAAGATAAGAGCTTCAATATGAACTTCTTTAAACACTGATTTTAACTGACTGTATCTGTTCTGAAAATGCACTAAAAATTACACAAAGATGGAACTTCAATACACCTAATCTCTAAATATTAACAAATGACACATTTTTGTTCTTGACTTTAAACTACACTAAAAATATGTATAAAATAAATGTCAATGAATATTCTTTAAAAATAGCTTAACTGAAGCCACAATATGAAACTTAGTTGCAGAACTGAAATCAAAAATTAAGTTAGAAATTAGAGTACAAGTATCCTTTTAAAAAAGATGAAATAACAATATACAGCTATCACTTCTACAGTTTTCTCTTTCTATTTTGCACTTCCCTTAGTTTCTGATCAACTGTTTCTTCTTCTATTTTGGCTTCTTTTCTCTGTCTTTTTTTAGCACTTTCAAGCATTTTAATTTCTCCCCAAGTTTCTTTTTTCCTTTTTTCAGAGTTTCTTGTTGCTTATGGCATTTAACCTCAAAGTACTCTGTGTATCATGTATAAGCATGCCTGACGGACTACAGCATACTCCTATCAATTACAATAGATGCAAGTCCTCCAGATCAGAACTCAAGAGACCATCATGCAAGTCCTCCAGATCAGAACTCAAGAGACCATCATAAACCTGGCTTTGACAAACAATAGTTTCTCCATGCAAATTCTCTATTAACATTGACTTCTTAACTGAAAATCTAGTTTCAGCTGAAGCATTACCATTAGGGGTGTGCAAAAAAATCGGTATTTTTTGGTTTGGGTCTATTGGACCCAGAAAAAATTCTGTATTTCTGAAAAATACCAGTATGGTATTCAGATCTGGGTTTTTTCAGAAATCCCAGAAACTACTGATTTTTTTTTTTTAAGCCAGCCCGACCCTAGGGTTGGCTTGGCTTATCCTGCAGTGTAGTTTAAACCTGCAACGTGCTTAAAGTGCAAAGGTGTGTGTTCTCTGTGAAATCCAACAGCAGCAAAATTCATTCCCAAACTTTTTCATTTAACTCAGGTCTGGGTTTAGCAGAGGCAAACGCTCCATCTCATGTCTATCATCCCCTTCACAACACAGATACATGGAGCTGCGCGCTGTCTGTCTATCTGGTGTGGAGGGCTAGGAAACTCTTATTTCACAGGTGCTTAATACTTAACTTTAAACCTTGTATGTTTAACCTTGTTTGTAAGGTAAATGTAGTACTTGCAGGCATGTTCTATTCCTGTGGATAATTTGCAGGTTATGTGCAACTGTCTGGGCTTTTAATGAGGCCCACACTGAGTCAGGTCGACTAAATCTATTTCTTTGGGTCCCAATTAGCATATGACATAATGAAGATATTTAACAGATGCAAGGACCAACTGAAGAAGAAGAAGAAGATACTGGATTTATACCCCGCCCTTCACTTGGAGTCTCAGAGCGGCTTACAAACTCCTTTCCCTTCCCCTCCCCACAACAGATACCCTGTGAGGTGGGTGGGGCTGAGAGAACTCTGACACAAACTGCTCTTTCAGGAACAGCTGTGCCAGAGCTTGTGATTGACCCAAGGTCACATCAGCAGGTGCAAGTGGAGGAGTGGGGAATAAAACACGGTTCTTTCAGATTAGAGTCCACACACTTAACCACAACACCAAACTGGCTCCAGCAAGGCTGGAAGAAGCAACTGCTGCTCACCCTATAAGTATGGACTGATAATTTCCATTTCAAGAAGCGTGCATGCACACTAAAGCCAAGATAGGGCAATTAATAAATTGAATAAATACTAATAATAATAAAAGTGCCACTAGACTCGAATTTTGTTCTGTTGCTTCAGACCAACAAGGCTCCCCCACCTGAATCTATAGCAAAGGGTTATCTTGTGGTTTTAGAAGTGCTTGAGAGTATACTTCTGAATACATATTGGTCTCCTACAGAACTGTTGCTACTTACCCCATAGTCCTCTCCTCCATGTTATTCTCATAGCAACCCTATGAGGCCGGTTAGGCTCTGACTGGCCTAAAGTCACACTGAAGCTTCCATGGCAGAGCAGGGATTTGAACCTAGGGATCTGAACCTCCAGGATCCAAATTTGGCCCACTAACCGCATGACAGCTACACAGTTCTGAGTCTTCATTATTCACATGGTACAGAGGGTATACCGCCTCAGGATTCTGGTAAACTGAGAACATGTTTTATTTAACTCCCATAAAAGTTCCAAAGATTAAAATGAAAAGCATAATTCAGCGCTATCAAAACTCCCTACTGCTTTCTGCTTTGGACCAAATTCTACCTACTATCTCATATATGGATTACTATCATGGTAATTATCCATAATTAATATATGCATGAGCCTAGAGAATATGGCTTTTAGAATTAAGATGAAATTTAATATTCTCAGTCCAAAACATTATTCCCAACCACCATCTTGCCCCAGTTAAAAAGCTACAATCCAATGTCAAAGTCCTCCCAAAAAGCAAATTAAAAAAATGTCAAATGCCTTTACAACATAATCACTTCTAATTGTTTGTGAATGCATACTGCTATTATCTTGCCACTGATTACATATGCAAACCTGTACAGAGAGATGCATATTCTCTGATGCCTGACGTTAACTACAACTAAACAAAGTTTGAGTCCAGTGGCACCTTTAAGACCAACAAAGTTTATTCATGGTATAAGCTTTCATGTGCAAGCACACTTCATCAGATACAACTAACAGCTACTTTAATGTCATGTTGCTACACACACCAGCACACAAGTCAGCCCATCAAAACTCACAGTATCATTTCTTCCTTTTCTTCAGATAGCTTGCCATTTAACACCTCAGCATTACCGTTTCTCTTAAAATGTGTTAAAATGCTCTGGTATTAGCAAAATTGTTATCACGAGGAAAATTAAATATTTGACAGCAATAAAACAGAAAAATCCTACCAACATATTATGTAGATCAAAACAATATATTGTATCAAATTTCCTAACTACAGAGAGGTTTGGGCTTGCCTGGCTCAAGGTTAACCAATTACTTCCCTCTCTTTGAGCCTGGATGTTCCACATCCGACACCCACCATAACCACTACACCACACTGGCTCTCTACTAAAGATCCCCTCTTACTTTATTCCCAATTTTGGAAGAGAAGAACAAAACCCAAAGCACTTTCTTCTTTTTCTGTCTCTGCCTGGCAACACCTTGAACCTATCCATTCCATAACTTAAAACACACTGGTTTTCTTCCTGTCCTCACAGGGATCCCAGAGCCTCTTTACCCTTGTTTCATTCACAGGCGTTGCAACTCCAGAATTTAATTACAACTCAAGACAACCCAGGATAGGGTAATAGGAAAGTCTGGCTAAGAATAGTATTTTTTTTCCCCGCTCATCCTATTAATTGCAACCTCATTTCTTAGAAAAAGGGAGTGCCCATGAGACAGATACTTCCAAAAGGAATATCTAAAAATAAATATTGGTAAACACTGAAATAAACTCTAGGCTTTACGACGCACCAATTTATCCAGTCTGAATGTTTGTTCTTGCAACTCATTCAAATTAAATCACACCCTTCTTCTGAACTTATTGGGCTTTCTGAGCACCTCCCACAAACTACAGAACATACAGGATACACTCTTCTGACTGACTGGATTCTTCACCTAATATCCAGATTATAAATCATAACCACACTGTTGTTCCCCCTGGCTCCATCATGGGCTCCTACCTCTGTGAGGTTGTGATCCATGCTGTGGCAAAGCATGTGACTGGGCCCAGGGGACTGAAGTATATTGCCAGTAAGATTGGTAAACTTATGCCCAGTCTCATTCCTTCTTTGAAAGACAAATCAGATGTGACTTTTCCTGCTCCATATATATATGCATACATATATATATAATACTGCACTAATACCTTAAGTGGCTTCACAAAGACACGTTTGTGGTTGCCCTAGATTCCACTCCTTAAATACTATTCAGGAGACTGAAAGCAAAGCCTACCTTTTTTTTTCTTTTTGGCCTATACTTTAATTTCCTAGTTACATGAAGATTAACTGCAATTATCATTCAATCTTGTAAACATATCACCCACTCTGTGAAAAAAGTGCCTTCTTTTTCCTTTTTCCCCCCATCCCCCTGGGGGAAGGTTTTTATTGATTTTTTTTCAGAGTACAAAACTACAACAGAAAATATAGGGAAGGGAACTACATCTAGGGGAAAAAAGAAAAAAGACCCACAACTAACTAAAATCCCAAGGGTAGATCAATACATCAGTTTATCACCATGCTGTTTTCAAAAAGCTACTAATAATACAATGAACCTAGTCGGTTATGCTAGATTAATTATCATTTAACCATCCCTTTAACTGTTTAAAGAAGTTCCCAGAGCATCCCCAAATTATTTCAACATTTTTTCAGGCACAAATCAAAGTCCTTCAGCCCTTATTTATTCTTATCTTTTCTAATCCTCAGTTTATATGAGCTTTTGGGGCAGCCGCCCCCTTTTCAGAGGGGGAGTTCTCGTCTGAAGACCCCGAGCCCAACTCACCATCAGATTTGTTTTCTTCTTCCTCCCCTTTGCCTTCTTCTGGTTCCCCAAGCTGTGTCCACAGAAATTCACGTGCTTTAAAAACAGAGTCAATCTTTTCTTTTTTATTGTTGATCTTGAAAATGACGATTTCTGGGATTAACCACCTGTAACTGATGCCATTTGTTTGTAAGAAAAGGGTTAATTCTTTATAGTTCTTTCTCTTCTGCCTTATATCAAATGGAATGTCTTTTAAAATCCTAATATTGTTGCCCCCAATTTTCAAGGGTGTTCCCGTAGTTGCTTTCAAAATACATCTCTCACATGTCTCTTCGAGAATCTGACCACTATTTCCCCAGGCAGATTATTTTTCTTGATGTACGATGAATAGGACCTGTAGATCACATCCATCTCGCTGCAAAGGTATTCCGCTGTTAAATCTGTCATTGGGGCTATTGCTTCGCTCAACCGTCGCTTCAGATTATCTCCTTTAATTTCCAAGACCCCTTGAAACCGTAGGACCAAATTTGCTTTATCCATTTGTAGCTGTAAGAACTTTGACTCTTCCATAGCTTGCTGCATTTCCAGTTTTTGCACCTTTTTCTTAACTTTTTTAGTAGTGACATCCATTTCCTTCACCTTATCTCCCATTTGCTCTGTTGCTTTTAAGGATTGAGTGAGTTGCATCTGCTGCGCTGCCACACTCTGACCAATTATTGACAGTTGTTGTTTAATGCCAGTGATCTCATCCAGCAGGGGGTGCAGGGAGTCAGCCAAGAGTTTTGAGAGCTTAGTGACCTCATCCGTTTGAGGACTGCCCCCTAGTTTTGGTTTCAACAGCTTCTCTTTCTCCGGTTTCTACCCCGCAATCTTTTTAGATTTGTTTACTTTTCAAAAAAGTTGCTAAAGTCTCTGATATTCGCCTGAACGCTTTTCTGCACTCTGGTAAGTCTCTTAAAACAGTTTTAGTTGCTTATTTTCCCACTCCCCCCTTTCTGTCCGTGTTCCATCTATGCGTTTGGGAGGGACCCCTCCCCCGCTCGCTTTCCCGTTGCTCTTTAGGGAGGGCAGCTTCTTTTTATATCTTCATGCTCGCTTCAACCCGACTCACAGTTCGTTGTTGGCCATTCGTCCTCGCTCGTCATCCTTTATTTCGCCCGATCTCCAACGCTTGTCCCGATCAGCAGCACTCATACCATGCGGTCACTCAGTGGCAGGACCTTCGGGGCGGGGGGGGGCCTCAATTCTCTGGCATTCGGCCATCGAAGAGATCGCCCCTCAAAAGCCCCCTGCCTGGCTGCGGCGCGGGGGGGGGGGGGGGGTTGCGACCCGTCAGACCCCCTCCCACACGCTGGTGTGCAGTTTACATCCCTCGGACATCTGGGAGATTTGTCTGCCAGCGTGTCGCCATAAACTGGAAGCCCCGCCTTCTTTTTCCTCTCCACCCTCTATCCACACTGGCAGAATTCCATCTTTACTAAACCAGAACTACCACCCTTCATCCAATCCCTCTAACACTGATAAGAACCTGGACTCCAGAAACAACTTGATTTCTGTCCGAGGTGCAAGTTAACATAGGGTTGCCAGCTCTGGGTTATGAAAATCCTGGAGATTTGGGGGGGGGGGCTGGAGAGGGTTGGAGGAGAGACATCAGTGGGACACATACAAGGCCATAGAGCAATGCTCCCTCTAATCTGTGGAGTCTTGTGAGCAAAAATTCTGCTTTGTGAGCTACTGGCATTAAAACTGTGAGCGAGCAATTTGGCTGCTACATAAATTAGTGTGATCTGGAGCCATCCTTCCCGAGCGAAGTAAAAAATGTGTGGGCTGGAGACTAAAAAACTGTGATCTAGCTCACACTAACTCAGCTTAGAGGGAACACTGCCATAGAGTCCACCCTCCAAAGCATCAATTTTCTCCAGAATCTGAAGACAGTATCGGTCTGAAGCAACAGAACAAAGGTTTGAGTCCAGTGACACCTTTAAGACCAACAAAGTTTAACTCTGGGTACATTCTATGCCAATAAAAGGTATTTGACTTAACTCTGGGTACAAGCTTTTTCCCAACAGCCGAGGGGGCACAAAAGCTTATACCCCAAATTAAACTTTCTTGGTCTTAAAGGTACCACTGGACTCAAACTTTTTTTCTGGAGACCACCTGTAATTCCACCCACCATCTGGAGACTGGCAATCCTAATTTAAGAGCCCCAGACAGCCAGCTTTTAAACAGCACCCTGAGTTCAGACTCTCCACCCCTGCCAGGAAGCGCTTCACCGGTTACATTCCTGCCTGTGATGCAACTCTCAAAAGGTGCCACATCCTCCTTTTTTTTTTTTAAGTAGCAAGCAACTTTATGGAGGGGGGGACTAAAAGGTGCAGGGGTGTGGCTTTCAAGTCCAGTCTTTCAAGTCCCTTCTTTCCCCCCCCCCCCGGACTGCACACTTGAGCCTGCTGCTTGGCTGCAACCAGCCAGTCGGCCGACCCGCCCCCTCCTCAGGGCCGGTTTCTCCTCCTCCTGGCTGTCACTGCAGGCCCCGCCTCGGCCTCCCTCTTGACAGGCGCTCCGGAGCGCCTTTTCCCTTCTCTCCCTCACAGCTGCCCGCCGGCCTCCGGCTCCTCCCAGCCTTGGCAACAGCTGAGGAGGCCGCAAGGAGTGGAGGCGGGGGGGGGAGCGCGGCCGAGCCGGGGACGAAGTCCCGGGAAGCTCCTCTGGGGGCCCCCCGACGTCGCAAAGCCGGCTGACGAGAAGTGGGGGGGGGGGGGGGGGCCGGGGGCTGAGGGGG
>NW_015159746.1:196020-197668 GCF_001447785.1 Gekko japonicus
CCCGGTTTTTTGAGGGGGGGGGGGGGAAAGGGGGGGGGGGGGGGGGGGGGGGGGGGAGAGAGAGAGAGACGTCCGAGGGAAGTTATGAAATATTCATCCCGCTTCCAGCCGGTATTTTCTTTCTGAAACCGAGCAAGAGGCTCAGGTTTGGGCGGCGGCGGCGGCAGGCAGCACGGCCGGCGGTTGCCAGCCTCCAGGTGGAGGCTGGAGCTCTCCTAGAATTACAGCTGCGTTCCACGCTGCGGTCACAGGCACTGAATAATCCACTTCCAACTCGATCTTGCCGGTTCACACGTTCAGATCCAGTTGGAAAGCGCACTGGAAATGGAGTATTTGGTGTCTGGCTGTGGTCACGCGCACTAAATAATCCACTTTCAGACTGCACTCTCCGATTGGATTTTACTGTGTGAACTGACAAAATCCAGTTGGAAAGTGCATTGAAAGTGGATTATTTAGTGTGTGTGACCACCGCAACCCGAATCAGTTTCCAGCTTTGGAAGGGTGGACTTTAGACGGCATCGCAGCCCCACGGAGCTACCACCCTTACCAAACCCCCCCCCAAAAAAAAAATCTCCAGGATTTTTTCCCCCAGCCTGCAGTCGGCAACCCAACTGGGTGGCGCTGCCCTTCCAAGGGTAGGACGCGCACGGTCAGTGCTGGGAAAGGACGCAAATCGGGGCGACGGTGAGCACAACGGAGCTGCGGGTTGAGCCAGGGAGAATGCGCCCGAATCAGGCGGCAGAAAGCCGAGATCTGACGCTGGGACACGTGCCGCGCCAAGGGCTTCTGAGCATGTGCAGAGTGCCCCAAAAGCCGCAGGCACGCTTAATTTGGGCAGGCATTCCAAGCCATACTATTGGAATTAGGGTTGCCGTGCCACCACCGGGGCACGGGGTTTGCAAGCTTTATGCTGGGAAACTCTCGGAGAGGGGAGGGACCCCCGTGGGGCACAGTGCCACAAAGCCCAGCCCACCCTTCTCCGTTTGATTCAGGGGAACGGCTAGTCTGGAGATGGGCTGAGATCCCCAGACCCCACCTGGAGGCTGGCATCCCTGGAGCCTGGAATCCTTTCAGGCGCCGCCCCCCCCCCCGGGCGCCTCTGGGGGTTCTTCTTTGGAATAAGGTCGGGGCCGCTGCCGCTGAACTTGGCGGGGTTTCCTTTCCCGACCGCAGCCCGAACAAACCGCCTTAAGGCCGCCCGAGCCCCGCTGGCCGTGAGAAATCAAACCCGAGGGACACACACACACCCCAGCCGCAAGGGCTGGCAAGAAACTCCTCCGCGCTCCGTCGGATCCGCTCACCTCGCCGCCGCTGCGCTGCGCTCTGGCCGCCGGCTCCCACTCGGCGGGGCTTGGCCCCCCTGGGCCGCTCCCCCGCAGGACGAGTCGAGGCGGCCTGGAGGCGCTCCCCGATCGTGCCCTTAACGCCGCTGGGAGTCCAGGAGGCCCGGCGGCGCGAGGGGGAGGGAGGCGCGAGGGGGCCAGCGCGGCGTTTCCATGTGACTGCCCGGGGCAAATGCAAACACGGCGGCGGCCGAGCGCGGCGGGCGGACGGCGCACGCACACGCGGATCTGGGCCCGGCCGCGCGCCCTTTGATCGCGCCCGCCAGCCGAAGCCCGCCCCCCCCCCCCCCCCCCGAGCGGAGAGG
>NW_015159746.1:197908-216177 GCF_001447785.1 Gekko japonicus
CCAGTGCCGGATTTACGCATAAGCTAAATAAGCTACAGCTTAGGGCCTCGCAATCTGCTGGGGCCTCAAATAAAAACACAATATAAAAATGATTTCAAATATTAAAAAGGCGTATATATTTTAAATTTTTCTGAGACCAGCTGATGTAATTTAAAACAGTAGGGGGCCTCTGGGTTTTGTATAGCTTAGGGCCTCAGCAAGTCTGAGTAGCACCTTCAAGACTTACAACATTTCTGGCAGGGGAGGAGCTTTTGGGAGCCGCTGCTCACTTCTTCAGGTACCAAGTGGCTCAGAAAAGCTCTTACCCTGCCACAAGCTGTGAATGCAATGCTCCCTCTAAGCTGTGGAGTCTCGTGAGCAAAAATTCTACTTTGTGATCTACTGGCATTAAAGTTGTGAGCGAGCGATTCGGCTGCTGCTTGACTTAGTTTGCTCTGGAGCCCTCCTTCCTGAGCTAAGACAAAAATCTGTGACCCGGTGGCTAAAAAACTGTGAGCTAGCTCACACTAACTCAACTTAGAGGGAACAGTGAATGCAAATAGACATGGGTCTTTTCCATGTTAAAAGGTAAAGGTTCCCTTGCTGGAAAGCCAGTCGAATCCGACTCTAGGGTTGCGGTGCTCATCTCCGTTTCAAAGCCGAAGAGCCAGCGCTGTCCGAAGACGTTTCTGTGGTCATGTGGCCGGCATGACTAAACACCAAGGCGCACGGAACGCTGTTACCTTCCCACCGAAGTGGTATATATTTTTCTATGTTGCCAGTGCCTATAAGGTCAATATATGCCTGAGATGCTGGAAACAGGAGTGCTATGCCAACAGTGTCCAAAAGGGCTGTGACCACCCCAGGTGCTGCATCCAGGCCCCTACCTATGGTGGAGCTATTCAGGACTCCGAGTCTGCCCCCTTCCTTAAAGGGTCAGCCCCACAAGATTTCTTCCTTTAAAAACATTTTTTTATTATTTTTAAAAAGCATATCAAAACTTTTTTCAAAGGCGCATGCTCCCGCGTCTTGCCAGAGCCAAACAGATCGGACCTTGGGGCTCGGCTCAGCCTCCAATTGGTGTGACTTGGCTCAGCTGTAATTGACAAGACAGCGAGCTACGGCCATGGCAAATAATGGCAGCCCCACCAGAAAAAAATTACCCCACAAGCCCCAGAAGGCCTGGCTGCATCCATAGTTCCAGCAAGCGATCACACAGTGAACAATATAATATCAGGAGGGAAACTGTGTGTAAAGATGCTAAGAACAAAAAACAAAGAGAATATACAAATAAGCAACTTAGGTACTATTCAAATCGGAGTGGTAGTAATACATGTATAGCGTCTACAAATGTTGAGCACGCAAGTACATAATAAACATATTTAGTATTCCAAGAGGTAGCATACAACGTATTTCAAGTCTTCCAACAGGTAGGTATACAAATACAGAACAAGTCCACAGTACAAGTACAAAGCAAGTCTATAGACGAAGACTCCGGATTTCAAAACTTCATTGCATATATTCTTCCTCAGTAGAGGCTGATTAGAGTACATCATAGGCATTCATCATGGGTTTTCCTAGGTAAGTATCAGCCAAACTGTTTTCCTGGTTAGAGTGCATTATAACCATTCATCATAGGTTTTCAAGGTAAGTCTCAGCCAAACTGCTTTCCTATAAGAAAAATACACATGCCTCCATGAAGGGCTAGTGCTTACACGAAATTCTTACAGGAAAGCAGTTTGGCTGAGACTTACCTTGAAAACCTATGAAACCTGGTTATGATGCACTCTAACCAGGAATAGGATAGAAGGATGGAATAGAAGCAACACTGGACATTCATTTACAATTACAAAAAGAGAGAGAAGGATCAGAATAGGAAGTGACTTAGCTCTAAAGCATCCAACCTCACAAGAATACAATGACTGCAAGAATAAAGAACGCTGATTGTCAGTATGGCTCTGAACATTAAAGTGCATGCAGCAGATCTGGGAAAGTGCCGATGTCCAGGGGCAGATCTGCGCGTTCCCCCCCCCCAATAGCTAGCAATCCAAAACAGTCCAGTGGTACCTTTAAGACAGGTACCTCCTCTGTCAGGACAGATCTGCACGTTCCACCGCCCCCCCCCCCATACCTAGCAACCCAGAACAGTCCAGTGGAGCCTGAGCAGTGGGTGTTGCCTTCTGACACACTTCCGGTGATGCCAGGGGGGGGTGGCATATGCAAATAAGTTATGCTAATAAGTCATGCTAATGAGCTGCCAGGGGGGTGGCATATGCAAATAAGTTATGCTAATAAGTCATGCTAATGAGCTCCTGCACCTCTTTTTCTACGAAATGACCCCTGCAGATGTCTATAAGGCAGCATTAACCCCCTCCCCCTTTAACAAATATGGTAGAGTCAGGTGGGGGTTTTTACCCAAATTTTGCTCTCAATTAAGTTTGGTAGCAAGCAACTCTAGAGCATACAAACATGATAATTTCCAAAACACTGGTCTCACACAAGAACTCTGGATGTTTTGTGTGCATGTCATATATGGTTGTTCGTAGAGGACCTGCCAGTAGGATAGGAAACTCCAAGCCCTCACTCCCCCCAGCCCCTGTGTGTTGCTGCTGCAGCGATCCCTAACACAGTACCCACCTATATGTTTTCATTTATTTATTAAACTATTTATATCCCAACTTTCCTCTCGGTTGAAGGCAACTTAGAATAACAGATAAAAACATCCCCAACTAAAACCAAAGCTAAAATTAAGGTAAAGGTTTCCCTTCCTCAAAAGCCAGCCGAATCCATCTCTAGGGGGTGGTGCTCATCTCCGTTTCCAGGCCGAAGAGCCAGCATTGTTCGAAGACTTCTCCGCAGTCATGTGACCGGCATGACTAAACGTCGAGGTGCATGGTAAATGGCAAGCCCCAAATCCCACCCTCCCCTCTCCCCTGAAAAAGATGTCTGCTGTTCAAACCACTCAAAAGCTCTGGCAATCAGACAGGCCTTGCAGCACCTCCTGAAGATAACCTTTTCAGGGATCCCCATGCTGGGCTTGCCAAGTCCCCCCGAGGGGCAGGGAAAATCCCGCCCCAGAGGCCCGTTCCCCGCCGGCGGCGGATCGGGCCCCGGGGGGAACCCCACCCCGACGTGCACGTCACCCAGAAGTGATGCGACCACGCCGGGCATGCTGGGGGCGGGGCCACAGTCATTCAAGGGAAAACTCTATGGTTTTTCCTCGGATGGTCGTGGCCCCGCCCCAGCGTGGTCGCGTCACTTCCGAGTGACATGGATGCGGCGTGCGCGGACTCCAGCCGCCAGCCGGGAGTCCCCCGATGCGGTGAAAATCAGACTTGGCAACCCTACCCCATGCCATAGAGCCGGAGGCACAATGGAAAAGGCCCCAAGCTTACACTGAGTGGTGGGGAAATCAACAGATGGCTGCCTGATGTTGACCATAGTTGGTGCCCAGGGAGATAGGCAAGGAGACAGTCCTCCAGACGAGTGGGTCCCAGCTCATGAAAGGCTTTAAATGCGCATTCATGCACTCGCTTGCTTCTTCCACAAAGTAAAGAGCCAGTCCCAGCTGAGGTGGCAGGCGTCCAAGCCAATCCCGGCCTCCCCTGCTGAAGAGGAACCTACCCTCTCACGTGGCCCAGGTTAAGAAGTTTGAGAACCCAGTGGCGCCAGCTGGAAACCTCTGTACGAGGATAAATGGTGCACTCGGTTTTAATTTATGTTGTTTTAAATTGTCTTGTCTATATTTATACTTCATATGTTTTGGGGGGGGATTTTTAGGGATCAGAATGATTTTATATACCTCTGCACACACACAATTAATTGTACAATTAAAATTTGATTACGCCTAGTTAATTATTAGTGCTGCGTTTGACTATATTCTGAAAGGAAATAGTTAATCCATTAATATGTTTGAAACTTTGACGTGTTTTGATATTCTGCCGTGATCTGCCCTGAGCCTGCTTGTGGGGAGGGCGGAATATAAATCTGAATAATAAATAAATTAAATAAACTTTTCTCTGCCTCATTAGACCAAACGGTGCCTCAGAAGGCCTGCTGGTTTGGCCCTCCCCCTCCATGGCCGCCATTTTGTGGTGGTGGTGGTGCCCGCCAGGGCTCTTTTTGTAGCAGGAACTCCTTTGCATATTAGGGCACATCCCCCTAATGTAGCCAATCCTCCAAGAGCTTACAGAGCTCTTCTTACAGGAGCTACTGTAAGCTCTTGGAGGATTGGCTACATTAGGGGTGTGTCGCTTAATATGCAAATGAGTTCCTGCTACAAAAAGAGCCCTGCGTGTCTGTTCCCAGAATTCTCGAATTGCCCTCGGGCTCAGCCGTTTGGGGACCACTGCGGAACAGCATGACACAGATGTTTCCAACCCCGAGAACAGTTCAAGATGGAGGGATGCCAGCCTCCAGGTGGGGCCTGGGGATTCCCCGGAATTACAGCTCATCTCCAGACTGCAGAGATCAGTTCCCCTGGAGAAGACGGCTGCTTTGGAGAGACTGTACCCCGTGACTGTACCCCGCCAAAGTTCTTGTCCTCCCCAGGCTCCACCCCCAAATCTCCAGGAGCTTCCCAACCTGGAGCTGGCAATCCTCTCCCCCCTGCCAGTGGCCAGGGGTGGGACCTGGAAACCCTATCAAGCTGGCGTCTGCCCTCAGACGGGCAAGTTGGGCTGGTTCTCCCTGCCGAAATTAGGGCAAGAGGTCCCTTTCTGTGAGTGCTGACAAAGCCCTCCACCCCAGCTCCTGGCTTGCGTCTGCTGTCTTACAGAACACGAGATCGGTCTCCTAGTTTACATAAAAATGTTCTCAGTCTTTATCTCTGCCCATGCCACTCTCCAGAACAATGAAAGTGCGGTAGAATTCCCTGACGCTTTTGAAGTCCTCTCCAAGAAATGAATACTCGGTAAACACCTTATGCCAGTTCGGTCTCTAACACAGCTGCAATGAGGTAGCTCATTGTTCAAATGTAATGGGGTTTTTTGTGTGTGTGTGTGGATGTCTATGAAATAGTCCAGTCTAGGATGCCACCCTTTTATCATGCCAATCAATTGTTCATTCAAGTGACCAAAAGAAGGAGACATTCCTACCCCATTCAACAAACATTCTTCTTCCCTGGCTTCAGTGAAGAAGAAGCTGTGCTTTTATTCAAAGGGAATCTTCTCTAGAAGCAGGAGGAAGATGCCAGGGAGATTTCATTATGATGCGTAACTCCATTATGATGTCCTGATTCAGTACCGCAGTGTTTCTTTGAGGCAAGTCAGCCATAGCAACATTGATGAAGGGAGCTGTGAAAAGACAGGATAACCTCAAAGCAGTCTTTTCCCATTTTGGACCCTGGACCAGACCATTCAAGGTAAGGGCATCCATGTAAGCAGAACTACCTTAAGTTGATGGGGTTTAGGAGAGACACACGGAGCAGGTGATGTATTCGCTGCAGGGTGTGTGTTTATATATACACACACGCACATCCAACCACAGTACTAACTGAAGCCTCTTCAGATGTCAGGCTTGCGTATATTATGACAGGGAGCGATACTCAGGACTGAAATGTCAACCTTTAAAATGAAATTAATTTTTTTCTTTCTTCCAAGAACTGAGAGAAATTTAGATTCCAGCCTAAGTTGTTAGATTTCTCGCAAGTCTTGAGATGTGCTGAACATGCAGTATCAGATATTAGTTATGGTGGTGTTATTAATCCCTATCCCACATCATAAAATTCAACTTTCCTGTGTTTGCCGGCATAAACCATTTTTAAAAAATTATTTCAAAACACATCTATTGGTAACTATCAGTCTGTTAGCAAGTTTCCTCTGAAGGAAGTATAGTGTGTAAAAAGATGAAATTTCACTGAATTGTGGGTGTAAGGTATCTAGTAAGAAGGTCAGATGTTGTGAAATAGTTCCACAGTAGGGTTGCCAACTCCAGGTTGGGAAACTCCTAGATATTTGGGGGTGGAGCCTGGGGAGTCCAGGGACCTCCGTGGGGTACGATGTCATAGAGTCCACCCTCCAAAGTATCCATTTTCTTCAGAAGAACTAATCTGTGTGGTCTGCAGATGAGCTATAATTCTGGGGGATCCCCAGGTCCCACCTGGAGGCTGGCATCCCTATCCCACAGCCTTTCCCAATGCCGTCTTTAACAACAAAGGAGTTACAGGTATTGGGGGTGTAAATTATATTTTATCTGCCCAGCAGGACTGATTTTTTTAGTGAGGTACTAGGTAACGTGTCAGACTAGGATGTGGGAGACCCGGGTTCGAATCCCCACTTATGCCATGGAAACTTTCTGGGTAGGGCTGCCAAGTCCCCCGGGGGGGCGGGGAATCGGGCCCCGGGGGGAATCCCACCCCCAAAGCACGTCACACAGAAGTGACGCAAGCACGTCGGGGACGTTGGGGGCGGGGCCACAATAATCAGAGGGAAAACTCTATGGTTTTCCCTCTTTGTGGCCCCGCTCCCAATGTCCCGACGTGCTTACGTCACTTCTGTGTGACGTGCCTGCGGCGCGCGCGCGCGTGCAAGGGCTCCCAGACCGAGCCTGGACTCCCCCGCTCCAGACCAGGTAAGGACTTGGCAACCCTATTTCTGGGTGATGTTGGACCAGTCACGCTCTCTCAGTCAAACCTACATCACAGGGTTGTTGTGACAATAAGAGGGAGGAGTGGATAATGACATAAGTCAGGGGTGTCAAACATAAGGCCCGGGGGTTGGATCCGGCCCGTCCAGGGCTCTTATGGGGCCCACGAGCAACTAGTGCAAGGGAGGGAATGCTCGGGAGGGAGTGGGCGGAGCCACTCCATTGTGGCTTCAGCACAGCACAACAACCTCATCTGCAGCAGTCAAGCATTGTGGGGGCACCTGCCCAGCGCTGCACTGCTGGCTCCCCAGTCCGCCTGTGTAGGTTTTCCTCTGCACCCCACTCCCAGCCCAGGGGGCCTTGCAGTGAGGATACACCAACTCGGAGCTTACCAGCTGCTGTGCTTTAAATAGTTTCTATCTCTGGTACCTTGCTTTACATTTTATGGCACACATGTCCAGGGGTCATTTCGTAGAAAAAGAGGTGCAGGAGCTCATTAGCACAACTCATTAGCATAACTTATTTGTATATGCCACACCCCCTTACATCACCGGAAGTGGGTCAGAAGGCAACACCCACCACTCAGGCTCCACTGGACTGTTTTGGATTGTTAGCTATTGCGGGGGGGGGGGGGCGGGGCGGAGCTTGTACCGGAATAAAACCTAGTCTTAAAGGTGCCACTGGACTGTTTTGGGCCGGGGGTGGCTCTGCAGCTTACCTGGCTGGCTGCTTCTTGCTCTGCCTGAGGGCTGCTGGGAGCAGGGGCTTGTTGCATGTGCCTGCCCCCTGGGCTCTGTACTGCTGGAGCTCCGCTCTTGTACGCTCCTGCAGGAAATGACCCCTGCACATGTCCCAGCCCAACAAAGTGACATTTATGTCAGACCCAGCCCTCGTAACAAATGAGTTTGAAATCTCTGATGTAAGCCGCTTTGGGTCCCCATTGAGGAGAAAGGTGGGATATAAAATAAATAAATAAATACAAATAATCAAGGGCAACAAGACCCAATGCTGTACAACTTTCAAATGCTGTTTGCAATGGTGGGCAGGAAGCTGGCTTTGGATATGCCATGCTGACTGAAGTTCTGGATCGTGACCATACTTTTGTCTTTGTTCAGGTGCCCAAGGGCAACGGAGGAAAGCCTCAGTTCACCTCTAGCAAATATATCAAAGGAAATTTGTCAACTCGAGCCAAGAAAAATATTGGAACTACTTCTTGCATATCACGTTCCTTTGAATGCATTTAAAGGTATAGCAGTTTTAAGTGTTATTCTGCAAAGCAAATCTGGGTTCTGTTACCAGGGCTATTTTTGGGCAGGAACGCACAGGAATGGAGTTCTGGCTGGCTCCTGAGTTGGCCACGCCCAGCAGGAACTCATTAGCATAATAGGTCACACCCAACAGTAGAAACTCATTAGGATTGGCTACATTAGGGGTGTGTGGCCTAACATGCAAAGGAGTTCCTGCTACAAAAAAGTCCTAGGTTTTGACAACAAACAAGGTAAACAGAATAAGAAGCAAAAGGTGGGTGTGGCTGGATGACCACACTTCTGGTAACATGGGGGTGCGGCCTAATGGGCTAATGAGCTGTGCTGTCAGGGGTGTGGCCTAATATGCTAATGAGTTTCTGCTGTTCGGTGTGGCCAATTATGCTAATGAGTTCCTGCTGGGCTTTTCCTACAAAAAGAGCCCTGTCTGTTAACCTACACATAAAAATCCTGGTGGTATCCAGGGTATGTCAAGCCACCTTTTCTGGTCCCAGTGCAGCCATGTTTCCTAGGCTGAAACTAAACTCAGATGTTAAATTATCATAAACATAGCGTAGCTAGATTCAAATCCAGTAGCACCTTAGAGACCAACCAGATTTTTGGGGTATAATCTTTCAAGAGTCAAAGCTCTCTTCATCAGATACTGTGTCTGTACTGGATCTAACAGAGAGTACTCCATCTTTCTGTGTTATACCTCTGAGGATGCCAGTCACAGCTGCTGGTGAAACGTCAGGCCCTACAATGCCAAGATTACAACAACTAATAACAAAGGAGGCTTTGACTCTCGAAAGCCCGCACCCTGGAAATCTTGCAGGTCTGTGAGGTATTCCTGAATCTAGGAGTACCAGGGCATCTAGCTCTTTTACTGCAGGCCAACATGGCTACCCAGTAAAACTACAAAAACAGTAATCATGAGTTTCTGAGCAGATCCTGGATGCTGTTGTAATCAGAAGTTTTGCCTATTGCATAAAAATACTTAAGACTTTATATTTATACTTTAGATTTAGAAATTGCTCAATCCCTGTACACACAGAGCTCTGGGCAATGTACAGCAAAGCTAAAAACAATGTTAAAATCAATACAAACAACAGTTGATTGATTTCAGATGGTGTCTGAAATTGTCTTCATAAACCCACTCCAGACCGTGTTGCCATCTCACGGGCAGGGCGAGGAGGGTGCCAGCTGTGATGGAAACCGTGGCTGCCCTCAGACAGAGCCCTGGTGGAACATCTGTGCCTTACAGGCCCTGTGGAATTTTATTAAGTCCTGCAGGGCCCTGGTGGTATTTGGTTAGGGTTGCCAAGTGGAACTTACCTTGGCAGTGGGGGACTCCCGGTGGATCCCGGAGCGCGCGCGTGCAAAGCACGCACGCACCGCACATACGTCACCAGGAAGTGACATTATGACGCCGGGCACGCTGGGGGCGGGGCCACGACCATACAAGGGAAAACTATAGAGTTTTCCCTTGTATGGCCGTGGCCCCACCCCCAGCGTGCCTGCCGTGCCCGCGTCACTTCCGGGTGACGCGCACATTGGGGAGGAGTCCCCCCCCCCCGGGAATCTGCTGGGGAACGGGCCTCTGGGGCGGGGGTTTCCCCACCACCCAAGGGGGACTTGGGATCCCTATATTTGGTAGAGAGTTCCACCAGGTCGGAGCCAGGGCCGAAAGCCCTGGCTCTGGTCGAGGACAGCTGGATAACTTTGGGGCTGGGCGGGCCTTTTTTTCTGGGGGAACACAGCAGAACATCTTCGACAAAATTCTTTTTCAAATGTTTAAACGTTCATGAGTTTTCAGTATACAGGTTGAAAACTTCACTTCCCTCTTGGCAGTTCCGGCACCTCTTTTTTTAAAAAAAAGAAAGAAAGAAAAAGAGCAAGCCCTGGTGCCGGGGGATCACCAATAGATTGTTCTCCGTGGAGAACATGCTTGCATTGTTAGACCAGCTGTTCTTTTATATTTCGAACGTTTTTCAATGCATGCTGCTGCAGGTCCTGCTTCCAAGCTTCCAAGCAGAGAATTGTGGCTTAGAAATGTCATCAAACTGAATCAAACTTAATGAGGGAAATAGTTTAGCCCAAGGGTGTCAAACTCATTATTTATGAGGGCCGGATCTGACATAAATGAGACCTTGTTGGGCTGGGCCACGTGTGTCATAAAATGTAGTTCCAGGTAGCGAAGATATAAACTTTATAAAGGACACGAACACAAAGGTTGGGTGGTTTTTTTTAACTTAAAATAAAAACATGCTTAAAACATTAGCACTCTTGCAATATTTTGTTTGTGTCTGATAACTGACACCTCAAACTGAGAGCCAGTTTGGTGTAGTAGTTAAGTGCGCAGACTCTAATCTGGGAGAACCGGGTTTGATTCCCCAATCCTCCACTTGCACCTGCCTGGATGACCTTGGGCAAGCCATAGTTCTGGCACAGCTATTCTTGAAAGGGCAGTTCTTGAAAGAGCTCTCTCAGCCCCACCTACCTCACAGCAAGGGTGTAGACTTTCCAATTTCCTGGGGGGGGGGGCTGGGGCTGGGCCAGAGGCATTGCTTTGCTGGGAGCAAGGGTGGCTCCTGGGGGAGGCTGAGCACTTTCCTGAAAATTTCGGCGGGGGCTGCTGCCCCGCCGCCCTCACGAAGATTACGCCTATGCTGGCTCACAGGGTGTCTGTTGTGGGGAGGGGAAGGGAAAGGAGTTTGTAAGCTGCTCTGAGACTCCTTTGGGTAGTGAAGGGCGGGGTACAAATCCAATCTCTTCTTCTTCTTCTTTTACCTCACAGGGTGTCTGTTGTGGGGCGGGGAAGGGAAGGGAGTTTGTAAGCTGCTCTGAGACTCCTTTGGGTAGTGAAAGGCAGGGTATAAATCCAATCTCCTCCTCCACCACCTCTTGCTCTGAATTTTTGCATCAAAATGTCTGTGCTGTTGCAATCTTGAGTATGCTGCTCAGGTGTAAGCTGCAAACCTACGATGACGCAGCAGCCGCAGAACTGGAAGAAGAAGCAGAAGACAGCCAGTTCCACTGCGGGCCTGACAGAAGCCCTCTGGGGGCTTCATCCAGCCCCCGGGCCGCATGTTTGACACCCCAAGTTTAGCCATTGATGTGTCAATGGAGATTGGTTACCAAGTCCACAGATCCAAGCAGCCTCGGCACTATGCTCAGTTCCAAAGCCGTGCTACCAGGAGTCCACGATGACCCCGCTGATAGTCTAGGATAACTGAAGTGCTGGGCAGTTCTCTTCTCAGCCTGCCCACAAAGGGGAAGTTTTGGAAGATGGGGATCCCACATTCGGGTTTGAATTTCTGAGCAGAGGCCAAACGAGGTCCAATGCGAAGTGGTCTGGTGCCCTGCTCAGCCAACCACCAAGTGGGGCCTGGAGCACACCTGGGATTACAGCAAAGGTTGCCAACCTCCAGGTGGGGCCGGGAGATCTCCTGGAATTACAACTGGTCTCCAAATGACAGAGATCAGTTCCTGTGAAGAAAACGGCTGCTGGAGAGGGTGCCTCCTATGGCATTATACCTCCAATCCCAGACTCCCATCCAATGTTCCCTCTAAGCTGTGGAGCTTTGTGAGCAAAAATTCTACTTTGTGAGCTACCGGCATTAAAGTTGTGAGCGAGCGATTTGGCTACTGCATGAATTAGTCTGCTCTGGAGCCCTCCTTCCTGAACTGAGACAAAAATGTGTGAGCCGGAGGCTTAAAAACTGTGAACTAGCTCACACTAACTCAGCTTAGAGGGAACACTGCTCCCATCCCCAAATCACCAGAAATTGGGCAGCCTAGAGTTGGCAACCCAAATTACAACTGATCTACAGACAACAGAGATTAGCTTCCATGGAGAAAATGGCTGCTTTGGAGGGTGGACTCCATGGCACTGTACGGTACCCCATGGAGGTCCCTCCACTCACTAAACCCCACATCCCAGGCAGTGTTCCCTCTAAGCTGAGTTAGTGTGAGCTAGCTCACAGTTTTTTAGCCTCCGGCTCACACATTTTTGTCTTAGCTCAGGAAGGATGTCTCCAGAGCAAACTAATTTATGCAGTAGCCAGATCGCTTGCTCACAACTTTAAGGCCAGTTGCTCACAAAGTAGAAATCTTGCTCACAAGACTCCACAGCTTAGAGGGAACATTGATCCCAGGCTCCATTCCCTAAATCTCCAGGAATCTCTCAACCCGGAGTTGGCAACCCTGTTCCCTGCCTTCCTGCGTATACTCTGTACTTAATAAAAATGTATGAACGATAATTCTGGGGGGAAAGCAAAGCCAAGACCAATTTTATCCTGGTGACAAAGAAATGTCAAAACACAGCCCAATGAGATACAACAGCAGTATGCTCCTGCATAACTGGGTGGAAAAGGAAATCAGATTTGCTGTGGGGGGGGAGGGGTGAATGCTTTGATCACCATTGCCAAAAAAAAGTCCAGTGTGGGGTTTGTGACATCTGAGGACTGATAAATTCAACAAACCAACTCCGTCCTTAATACATGGAGCCTCGACGCCTGGAAGAGTTCATACATCTATCTAGGGAACCAAATAGGACCTCAGACCTGATTCAGGCATATGACTATACTATAACTCAACTGGTAGAATCGATATCATCCCATTACCATCAATCTGGGCATAACAAATCACGTCAGTTAGGGACATGGTTTGATAGAGAGTGCTATGAAGCAAAGGCCCAAGTCCGTTCAATATATCAGACATACAGAAAGTGTTGCTTAGGAGCTCAGAGCCCTTGCCTCCGGAAGGTGCTCCTCAGTAAGGTGGGCCTATCCCCTTTCTGGTGCTCTACCATATTACTTTTTCTGCCTGACCTCACCGCAAATGTGTAGAGCTTATCTGTTGGCCCGTCTTAATGTTCTCCCCTCTGCTATTCTTGAGGGGAGATATAAGCAAATTCCTTATTCAGTCAGGTTCTGTGGATGTCATAGAAGGGAAATAGAAACTGTTGAGCACGTACTCTTACACTGTAAATTGTTAAATGACATTCGAGTGGAATTTATAGAAGCCCCCCTTAGGTTGGTAGCAGGCCAATCAGATAGAATCAAGGTACAATTTCTCCTTGCTTCACGAGATCCGGAGATCATTGAACTGACCGCTAAGTTTCTCTATTGTTTTATAAAACGGAAGAGTGACCCTGACCATATTAATGATTCTTAATTTATAAGTCTAAAAACTTAAGTTTAAAAGTTTAGAATGCCAATTTATTTTATGATTCAGGCATCTTTTGTATGGTCAAATCTAGCTTGTGACAACTTGAGTTAGGCCTGACATAGCCACGACTATCTATTTTATAATTTCTTTTGGATTGTATTATTGGTAAATGCTTCTAATATTGTATGCCAATAAAAGGTATTTGAATTGAATTGATACATATGTTTAGAATGATTCCATTATGAAGTGGTTTGGTGCGTGAACTCTAATCTGGGAGAACCGGCTTTGAGTCCCCACTCCTCCAGTTGCACCTGCTAGATGACCTTGGGCAAGCCGTAGTTCTGTCAGAGCTGTTCTTGAAAAAGAGCAGTTTCTGTCAAGAGCTCTCTCAGCCCCACCTACCTCACAGGGTGTCTGATGTGGGGAGGGGGAAGGAAAGGAGTTTGTAAGCCACTCTGAGATTCCTTTGGGTAGTGAAGGGCAATTGAGCAAACTTCAGAGGACGGCGGAAGACAGGAAGGCCTGGCGTGATCTGGTCCATGGGGTTGTGAAGAGTCGGACTCGACTGTGCAACTGAACAACAACAAGTGAAAGGCAGGGTATAAATCCAATCTCCTCTCCTCCTCCTCATGTATAGAGAACCAAGCCATGTGGGAGTTGTCCAGCAAACCCCAACAGGGGCTGATAGTAGACTCCAAATTTTTGTCTGCACACAGAAGGCTATTGCAGTTCCCTCTTTCATCCTTGGCTAGGGTAGCAGCAGAGTCCTGGCATGCTTACAATCCAGTTCTTTTCCTCCTCAGATTCCCCAGCCAGGTCCTTCATAGCTTTTATTCATGGAGGCTTTTGTCGTTGCACCAATTCAACCATGTGGCTGGATTTCAAATATGAGAGCTCACAATGAGGCAATTTCCATATCCAAGAAAAAAACGTCAAATCTTTGGGGTTTTTTTAAAAAAGAGAAAAAAACGTTTCAGAGTTTGACATCAAAGACCCAAAACTGCAGAAATAATTACGATTAGAACAATCCGTTCATGACGTTTGCCCAGTAACATTCTTTTCGTCGCCACATAAAAGTGGTTTTCAACCAATTAAAGAATGGATTTAATCTGCCTTTTATGTAATAATAACAATAACAATAATTTTATCTATAGTCTACCTTTCTTGCTGAAACTCAAAGTGGATTTCAGATTTTTAAAAGAATGCAATAAAAACCGTAGGGTTCTCTAGGACTTCAATATCCAGGCCTTTTTGGAGAATACACTGAGTTACCAACAGTTCTCAGAGTTGAAGTACCTGCAGTTTCCTCTCTGACCCACATAACCCCAGTAGCACAGGGTGGAGGGCAACATCTCCCATTTCACAGGACACCTGGAAGTCTTGTGTCCATGCCACGAGTTTGCCCGTCAGGGAGATGATGTTCTATGATGGGTAAATGGTACATTGCTCAACTATTTCAGAACACGCTTTTACAAACAGCAGGAAACGTGTTGTTAATAACACTCTGTGGAGCACGTAATTTCAAACTGTGCTCTGCAAACAAAGCTGGTCATCACCTGGGAGAGCTCCACTTGCGGGGAAGAGCAGGCATCAATCATTTTCCCCTTGCCCTTCGGCACTTAACTACGAGAACTTGACTTTAAACACCAAGGGGTGTTCAACAGGAGAGGTGGCTTTTACTGTATGTGTGCGGCAGACTCTGTACAATATGTTGTCGAAGGTTTTCACAGCCGGAGTTCATTAGTTGCTGTAGATTTTTCCGGGTTGTGTGGCCGTGGTCTTGGCCTTGTAGAACCTGACGTTTCGCCAGCAGCTGTGACTGGCATCCTCAGAGGTGTAACACAGAAAGGTAGCTGTGACCTGTCACAGCCTGGGGAACTCCTACAAGACAATGACTCAGCCCTACCCCACCTTCCTGAGTAGATATAAATTGCCTACCATTTTTCTTCTTCTCACCTTGACACGGAGAGCACTCCATCTTTCTGTGTTATACCTCTGAGGATGCCAGTCACAGCTGCTGGCGAAACGTCAGGTCCTGCAATGCCAAGACCAAGGCCATGCAGCCTGGAAAATCTACAGCAGCTAAAGACTCTATACAGTTTGCAGACAATAAAGCCTGGCTTCTGCCATGCCCCTCCTGGCCATATTGGAGACCGGTGCTGGTGGCAGCATCCTAACGCCAATCATGATGCTGGAGAAGGGGATGGACCTTCTCACATGAGCATACGAAGCTGCCTTACACTGAGTCAGACCACCGGTCCATCAAGGGCAGTCTTGTCTACTCAGACTGGCAGTAGCTCTCCAGGGTCTCAGGGGAGGTCTTTCATATCTCCTACCACCTTGTCCTGTCAACTGGAGACACTGGGGATTGAGCCGGCAACCTTCTGCATGTCAAGCAGATGTTCTCCCACTGAGCCACAGCCCCTCCGCCTGCTCCCTTGTCAGCAGGTTTTGTTATCCCGATCACGACTGCAATGGACCTACATACAAAGAGTCTTGTAGCCAGGCCTGTGGCTTGTGGGGAAAATAGTTTTTTTCTGGTAGGTATAGGGTTGCCAGTCTCCAGGTGGGGCCTGGAGATCCCCCGCTTTTACAACTGATCTCCAGCTGACAGAGATCAGCTCCCCAGGAAAAAAAAATGGCGGCCTTGACTTGGCAACCAGTGTTCCCTCTAAGCTGAGTTAGTGTGAGCTAGCTCACAGTGTGTTAGCCTCTGGCTCACACATATTTGTCTTAGCTCAGGAAGGAGGGCTCCAGAGCAAACTGATTGCTGCAGTCGCCAAATCGCTCACTCACAGCTTTAATGCCAGTAGATCACAAAGTAGAATTTGTGCTCACAAGGCACCACAGCTTGGAAGGAGCATAGCTGGCAACCCTAGGTGGAGCTGAAGTTCTCTGTTATCAGGATAGATCTCTGAATTGCAAGCTGTCAACTACTTTAGATGACAGTTCTCAGCTGCTGCAAGTTAATAGATAAGCATATGGAGCAGAGGTCCATCAGTGGCTCTTAGCCACAAGGTATAGATAGGAACTCTCCGTCTGGGGCAAGTGATGCTCTGTATTCTTGGTCCCTGGGGGGGGGGGGCAACAGTGGGAGGGCTTCTAGTGTCCTAGCCCCGTTGCTGGACCTCCTGATGGCACCTGGCATTTTTGGCCACTGTGTGACAGAGTGTTGGACTAGATGGGCCACTGGCCTGATCCAACATTGGCTTCTCTTAAGTTCTTATGTTCTTAACTTCTGCCAGCCTAAGCAACAATTCTGATAACAAGCTGTCAGATAACAACACTTACGCAGAAAAACTCTCTTAAAGGAGAACAGTTTCTTGACACAGAGTTAGAAGGGATCCTAGAGGTCACCTACTCCAACCCCCCCCACTCAGTGCGGGAATTAGTCACTTACAGACCCCCACTCCACTTAAAGGAGCACACACCTTTAAAAATATTTTTAAATGGTTGAAAAAAGCATTTACAGGAGAAATTCTTGTGGGGCTGTGCCGTTATGAAAGGCCAAAAGCCCCACCGTAGCTACAGGTCTGCTTGTAGCATCACAAAGGCTACTGAAATCTTTAAGGTGCCATGTAACATTTTTGCTCTTTCTTGATGTGACCTTTCCTTATGTGTAACACCTGTAAAGGCACCTCTCTGTAGTGTTCTGAGGTGACATGAGTTATGCTACCTCCTCCTTGCCTTCCTTATTTCACCGCCAGAAAAGGCTCTCACCTTAGAATTTTCAGCTGGACCCAAAGAAAAGGATGGCTTAGCCGTATATGGTAGAGTGGGAGGATGGTCCGGGGGGGCCGCTCTGAGGTAAAAGGGGATTCTCTGCTTTAAAACAAACAGTTGTTTTTCTAAAACGTGGAGATTATTTGTAAGTATAACAGCATAACCGTTTCTGTATGGATAATAAGCATTATGGTTTCAGATAAGTACATAAGCGTAATGGTTCCTTAGCAAGACCCAGCACAGGCTTACTTTCTCACTTGCCACTTAGGCCAATAACTTCCACACAGCTTAACTGCCCAACCTGCCATCCTGGCTAATAATGTCCACACAGAACACAGTTTCTCTCACTCCGCAGCACCTCACTCAAGCTCCTTCACACACACACACGCACACACAGACTGCTCAGCACTAACTTTCACACAAAAAGGCCTCTCTCTGAACAACCCAGTCAATTCAATAACCCCTCAGGTCCAGCTACTATCCAGTCATAGCACCCTTCATTCATCCCTCCAGCCCCTCTCTTTCTTACTCTACAGGCCTACATTTTAGATCACAGCAGCATACATTTAAAACTCCACATCAAAACATAGAAATAAAACACACACGCACACACATATGGTGTTTACATGGCATGACATTGCATGTCACATGACACTTTCAGGGTCCATCCTAAGCCAAGTTACCCACTTCTTAAGTCCGCTAGAGTCAATGGACACAAGAACCATTATAAATTACCTGCCTAGCATTTTTCTTCTCACCTTGACACAGAGAGCACTCCATCTTTCTGTGTTATACCTCTGAGGATGCCAGTCACAGTTACTGGCGAAACGTCAGGTTCTACAGTGCCAAGACCACGGCCACATAACCTGGAAAATCTACAGCAGCTAGTGAACTCCATCTGTGAAAGCCTTCAACAACATATTGAATACCTCTACGGGGAGGAAACATTTCAACAGATCCGGAGATTGGAAACACTTCGGAACAAGAAAGCACATCAGTTCTTTAACTGTTCTGCTACGCTGCAGGGACACAAGAACCATTATAAATTACCTGCCTACTATTTTCTTCTCACCTTGACACAGAGAGCACTCCATCTTTCTGTGTTATACCTCTGAGGATGCCAGTCACCGTTTCTGGCGAAACGTCAGGTTCTACAATGCCAAGACCACGGCCACACCACCCGAAAAATCTACGGCAACTAGGACTTAGAAGGGTCCGACTCTGCTCTGGATGGCACTGTCTGTTATTTTGGCTGAAGCAGACCAGCATGGAATGAACGAAGAGGTATAGAGAAAAGTCTGGCATGGGGGAGCTGTGTCAGTTGTGAGTGTATGTGTGTGCACCAGGGATCATTTACCTCTTGAGGGTTCCGGCACCTCTTGTCCCCCCCCCCCAAAGCCCGGTCCTCACTATCCTATCTAATTGTCTTCCTGCCGCCCCCTTCTTCTCTTCTTCTTTGTACGCCAGACGTTGTCTCTTCCAGCAATAAATACCACTGTTCAATGTGGCACAGGAATTTGAGCAAACTTAAGCCACTGGGGAATGTTTGTTTATTTATTTAGATAT
>NW_015159746.1:216219-235725 GCF_001447785.1 Gekko japonicus
ACAGCGTTCTCTCTTCCTCCGGTATATCTTCAACAACAACCCTATGAGGTAGGTCATACTGAGCAATTGGCTCAAGTTTACCAGCAAGCTTGGTTTGCTGACTGGGAATCTGAGCCAAGATCTCCCAGGTCCTAGTCCAGGAATCTAACCCCTATAACCACGCTGGCATGCGATGTAAACAATAAAAAAAAAAGTTGGCTCATGAAGGCCAGTTTTCTTCATAATTCCTACCAATAAACGTTTCATGGTTATGGTGCATAGTATCTTAATGTGGATTTATTATAATATTTACAGATTTTGTGTACTAACTTTTCTATTTGTGTTTTCTTTAAATTAATTCTTGTTTCCCTCTGACAACTTTGGTACACAATCTTCAGATGTTCCTAAATAATCTCTTTTTTTGGGGGGGGGGGTCGAACCAGACAATCACCACAGTCTTCAGAAAAAGAAACAAAGAAAATCCCAAAGAATAAAGTGATTTAAGAGACCTGTTAGTTTGAATTAGGGAGGCCAGCCTCCAGGTGGAGCCTGAGGAACCCCCCCTCCCCCAAATTACAGCTCCAGACTACAGAGATCCATTCCCCTGGAGAAAATGGCTGCTTTGGAGGGTGGGCTTTATGGCACTGTACCTCGCTGAGGTCCCTGTCCTCTTCAGGCACCCCCCCCCCCAAATCTCCAGGAGTTTCCCGACCTGGAAGTGGCAACCCTCCCCCCCATCCCCGACTGGTGTACAGGAAGGACCTGGCACCCCCCAGTTTGCATCCACAAAAGTAGTATACAGAATACTATTAAACACAATTGTATGAAACAGGGCTCTTATTGTAGAAAAAGCCCAGCAGGAACTCATTAGCATGATAGGCCACACCCAACAGCAGAAACTCATTAGCATATTAGGCCACACCCCTGACAGCACAGCTCATTAGCACATTAGGCCACACCCCCATGTTACCAGAAGTGTGCTCATCCAGCCACACCCACCTTTTGCTTCTTACCTTGTTTGTTGTCCAAACCCAGGGCTTTTTTTGTTGCAGGAACTCCTTTGCATGTTAGACCACACACCCCTGATGTAGCCAATCCTAATGAGTTTCTGCTGTTGGGTGCGGCCTATTATGCTAATGAGTTCCTGCTGGGCGTGGCCAACTCGGGAGCCCGCCGGAACTCCGTTCCTGTGCGTTCCTGCCCCAAAATAGCCCTGGTATGAAATCAGTTGTACAGGAAACCCACTTCATGATCCCACCGCTTGCTTCTAATGACCATTGATGCATGCAAGTGATTTAATACTTTCTTGCATTTTGCTTAGAACTTGGCTTCGTGCTTTTAGAGACGAAGAACGATGAAACCGGATATGGCCCCCCGGCGGGAAATTCTTGTACCCCACCTCTCTTAAGTATGCATATGCCTTACTGACCTTTGATTTCTGAAATCCATTTCTCACACATTCCTTCACAGCTCAGAGAGTTATAGAAAGCGCCTCCGCCCATGGATTACTGAGTACGGGAACCAAAGGCCACCAGTATCCAAAATCATGCTTGGCCTGGGGAACAAAACGGCTTTCTAACACGTGCTTTTGGAAGCTCAGACAGCTTCCAAGAGCGAAAAGTGGGTTGGCGGCAACGTATTGTGAATGGCTGCCTTCTTCACTTGGCTTAGTGCGGCTTTCCTTCTTCACCGTAGGATGCCAGCCTCCAGGTGGGACCTGGGGATCCTCTGGAATTACTACTCATCTCCAGACTACAGAGATCCGTTCCCCTGGAGAAAATGGATGCTTTGGAGGGTGGATTCAATGAGCATTATATGCCACTGAGGCCCATGTCCTCCCCTGGCTCCACCCCCAAATCTCCAGGAGTTCCCCAACCTGGATCTGGCATCCCTACACCCCCTCCTCTGCTGGTGGCCATGGGGGGGGGCTGGCAGCCCTACGTGGAACTACTGCTCCATACACAATGCCACAATGTCCAACATCAGTGGAGTCCTTCCTGTTATATTCCAGTTATTCATGAGCACAGATACAATATTACTAAGATTTTCCACAAAACAGTTTGCCTTTGGATAGACAATAGTCTCTTGGTGTTCGACGATGCCCTCTGGCCCAAGAGAACGGCTTAAATTAATGATACGATTCTGATGCTGTGTCTGAATCAAGGCACGTTTTCAGTAGAACGGACAGAAGGGTGGACTTACTTTTGCACTATGGATCATTCGCTTATGGAATTCACGATCCTAAGATGCAAGGATATCCTCAAACTTAGATGATTTTTTTTAACTAATTTTTTTTTTAGCTAAACAGATTCTGGGGGGATGGAGTGGGTGTGGTGTAATGTCTAGCATGGCGGGCTGGAGTCCTGGGTAAACCAGGTCTGAATCCTCACCTCTACCCTGGAAGCTCACTGGGTGACCTTTGGCCCATCACAAACGCTCCGCCTGGCCTACCTCACAGGGCTGTTGTTGTGGGAGAACGGAGGAAGAACGATGTTCTAAAAACCACTTTCACTGAGGAGAAAAGTGGGAAAATAAATAAATAAATGTTGATGCGTACATGAAAATTGCCCCATCCAAGCTCAAGAGTTTCTAAAAGAACAGCTGGGAAGGTCGGAGGATGAGAAAAAAGAAGAGGACAGTCGGTCCAATGGCGAGCTGGAAACTGGTTCATCTGGAGGGGACTCTTTGTCTGAGCAGGGGGCAGCAGCCCCGAAAAGTCCCTACAAGCTGCGGAAAAGAGAGAAGAAGAAGTAAAAGCTGAAGGACTCTGAAATGTGCCTTTGAGAACTTGGGTTCTTGGGGATGATTGGGGGGCACTGTTATTGGGCAATTAAATGTAAATGGGGGAGGGTTAAAAGTTTTAAAAGTTTGGCACAGTTCATAAGAAGTACAAAGATGAAAAGTCTGAATGCAAAAAGGTAGTTGGAGGGTCTCCTCTCTTGGGGTTTAAGTTAGTAGTGGGTTCTTTACTTTCTCCCTTATATGTAGTATCCCCCTTCCCTTTTCTGTTGTAGTTTTTTGGAGTGTTAAAAAATCAATAAAAAATCCCCTCCAGCGGCTAATTCCTTGTGCGACCTCAGCATACCAGCGACTGAGGAAGCGGAATCTTTTTGTACTGGTTTGGGATACCTCAGAATACCAGACGCTCTGGACCGACATCAGCAGAGGGACACAATCTGGAGGCCTTGTTTGTGATTGCCCAAAGAGACCGGGTGGCTAGCCGACTGTTGGAAACAGGCTAGGTGGACTTTGGTCTGATCCACCAAGGCGGTTCTTCTGGATGCACGACATCCACCCACCCAAGCCGCTGCCTCTCTCAGATGAGCTGGCTGTTCCATTGTTGCGAGGGAGTCATGTGTAAGTCACTCAAGCTGGAGTTTCAGCCCTCCCTACACTGCGCATGGAATGCAGGGTGACAGCATTCATCAGCCGGGCGGGCACACTTTGTTTCAGGTTGCCTTGGCCATCCTGTGCGGCAGACTCTGGGGGTGGGTGGGCATCAGCTTTTGGTTAAGCTGCTTCAAAACAGTTTGTGGAGGAACCAGGGGGCAGAGGGTGAGTTAGTTGCGGCCTGCAGGGCTGTTTCTGGGCTAACTCCTTTGCATATTAGGCAACACACCCCTCATGTAGCCAATCCTCCAAGAGCTTACAGTAGCCCCTGTAAGAAGAGCTCTGTAAGCTCTTGGAGGATTGGCTACATTAGGGGTGTTGTGTCCGCTGACCGCCACCAGGGGCCAGCGAACACTCCGGAGCTTGACTCTGGTGGAACAATGGTGACTAGGCTCCTGGTCTCTCCACTGGGGGACCAATGGAACCGTGGCGGGAGATTTAAACCCACCAACGGGACCTAGGGGTGTGTCCCCAGGTGTGTATATAGTTGGCCAGCCGGCCGTTTGTTTTTGTCTTTGTTGTGTACCAGTAAACCATGCTGATCACTACATCGGTCTCAGTGGTTTCTCCATGCGTCTAACCCACTACACTTCAAGGGGTGTATCGCCTAATATGCAAAAGAGTTCCTGCTACAAAAAGAGCCCTGCAGGCAACAACAGCTCTGTGCGATACCCCATCCATATAAATCCAGGGTGCTTCCACATGGGAATTTCCCCCCTGCATGGAATGCGGGAAGCCCCTCCCACATTTAATTTAACCTTCAACTCTTAATTTAATCTCTTTCTCCCCTCCCCCTTCAATATCAAGCGCAAGAAATGATGTCACTTTTAGAGGCAGAAACGGTTTGGTCCCGGGGGAACCCCACGCCAGTATCCGTGTCTCTAATGCTGGTTCAGCTCCTGAGGTGAGAACTGCCGGTGTTGTGTTATGCAGCTGGAAAACGGCTTCCGTGACGGCAGGGCCCCATGTTTCAATGACATGTTATTAGGGTTGCCACCCTCCAGGTGGCACCTGGAGGTCCCCCGCTGTTACAATTGACCTTCAGACAACCAAGATCAGTTCCCCCTGGAGAAAGTGGCCACTTTGAAAGGGTGGACTCTATGGCATTGTACCCTGCTGAGGCCCCTCCCCCTCCCTAAACCCCGCCCTCCCCAGGCTCCACCCCCAAAATCCCCAGGTGTTTCCCAACCCAGAGCTGACAACCCTATACCTTCTACTGGTGGCAAACCCATCGCTGACTTGGATCGCACAGTTACGTGCCAGAGTAGCCCGTCAGACAGAAGTCAGACTTCTTTCCTCGTGGCAAATGCTTGTGTGGTGCAGAAATCCCACATCTCCAGTGACCAACGATGGTGATTTGGAGTGCCTGGGAACATGCACCACTCCTCCCTGCACATAGTCCATATTTTGCCATTTATGGCACGCGATTGCAAAAGCCTCAGTGGAGGCTGTGGGACAACACTTTTAGCATGACAAGCACCCCACCCAGTGCTATTTATTTCTGAGCTTTAGAGGCTTGCCCTTCACGTACTGGAGCGTGCATCTAAAATCCTAAAAGCATTCCTCTGGCTCACCTGTTCAACCACACAAGCAGAGAAGGTCTGAACTGTCAAGACAAGCTCTCCCTCGGGAACAATATTCCCACCTTTGCATAGACTGTCAGTGCTTTGGAAAGGTCCCTTCCTGAACCGCAGCACCCACCTGCCCAACTGCAAATAGTTTACAGTTTAGTTTATTGTAATTAGCCATTGGCTGTTACAAAATTACAAAAAACAAATTGTGAACTAACTATAGGTTAAAGTCAGGATATACAAAAATACCGAAGTCAGGGCTATTTTGGGGCAGGAACGCACAGGAATGGAGTTCCGGCTGGCTCCCAAGTTGGCCACGCCCAGCAGGAACTCATTAGCATAATAGGCCACACCCAACAGCAGACACTCATTAGGGTTGGCTACATTAGGGGTGTGTGGCCTAACATGCAAAGGAGTTCCTGCTACAAATAAAGCCCTGGGTTTTGACAACAAACAAGGTAAACAGGATAACAAGCAAAAGGTGAGTGTGGCTAGATAACCACACTTCTGGTAACATGGGGGTGCGGCCTAATGTGCTAATGAGCTGTGCTGTCAGGGGTGTGGCCTAATAAGCTAAGGAGTTTCTGCTGTTGGGTGTGGCCTATTATGCTAATGAGTTCCTGCTGGGCTTTTTCTACAAAAAGAACCCTGCCGAAGATCGTTAACAAAATATGACTAATTTAATTCAGTAGCCTAAATAATGTTCCTTCCCGATGCCACCTTGGAACGTATATTCTTTGCAGCAAGGGCAGATAATGAAACTTTATAAGAGACATATGCATCAATGTCAGATAACAAAAATGAGATTTTTCCCCTCAAGTGGGTAAGCACGAAGACCAGATAAAATACCTGCTAAAAATTTAGCCCTCTGACTAGCTTACAGTGGGCAAAAGAGAATATAGTGAGGTAAATCCTGAAGTTCGCAGGTACCACAAATACATAGACAATGGGCCAAAGGAGTTTGATTGAATCGGCCCTCCAAAATTGCTGTTGGCATTGATTGAAACCAACTGCAAATATATCTACAAAGTGAAACTGAGACCGCTTCCCTTGCAGAGACCCACATCAGCACTGCGTTCCTTTAAAGCCAGGTTGTCTGATCTACAGAAAGATATGCGCGCACCCCAGGGGCACTTAATGGAGGATCGTGCATAGGGGGAAAAAATGTAGGTGAACAGGATGTGCTTGCACAATATGTCGATAAGCTCATCGTGGAAACTCTCTTGCTTATCGCCATCACGCAAGTGGAAGGCCTGGGGTTCACTGATAAATGCCATGTCTGAAAAAAAGAATCTGTGCCAAGCCAAGCCACAGACGTCTACACAAAACCATGACTTGTGGTGCCCAAACAAAAGCCTCTTTATCTTAGCTGACACAGCAAGCCCGTAACTGTCAAGTTGAGATTTTAACAAAAGCAAAAAAAAAGAAAAAGAAAAGAGAAAAGCATAATTTGTGCAGAGTTGTGTGGGTTATGTTGCTGCAGTGAAGGCCTTCTGTGGCTTCAGATAACCTTCAACAAACGGTGTCCAGTTGTTCGTGTTCACAAAATGTAGGTGCCCCAGGAACGGAATCTTAGAAATACTTTGAGCAGTAGAAAAAAGCATATTCGTTTCCCGGTTAGGGTTGCCAAGTCGAAAATCGTCGGGAGCGGGGGACTCCCGTCCGGCGTCCTATGTGCGTGCTCACGTCACCAGGAAGTGACGTTATGACGCCGGGCACACTGGGGGCAGGGCCACGACCATCCAAGGGGGAAACATAGCGTTTCCCCCTTGGATGGTCGTGGCCCCGCCCCCAGCGTACCCGGTGTCATAACGTCACTTCCTGGTGACGCGCACGCCGGGGTAGGGTTCCCCGCCCCCTGGGGGGACTTGGCAGCCCTATTCCCAGTGCAAATGCAACCTTGTAAGCTACAGGTTTCCCTAGGAGAGGTTTCCAAGACAAATAACTTGCAGCAAGCTTTTACCAATTGCAAATTCAGGGACATTCCATTCAGTCATTAGGAATGGTACTAGACTGCTGAGCATTCCGGAACAGTATCTAGATTCATCAAGACTGGTCCTCTTCTTCCTTTTTCTTCAGGTTTCTTCTAGGTAAGATGGTCAAACTGCAGGTGGGGCCTGGAGATTCCCTGGAATCTCAACGGATCTCCGTTCCCCTGGAGAAAATGGCTGTTTTGGAGGGTGGCCTTCATGGCATTGTACCCTGCTGAGGCCCCTCCCCTCCCTAAACCCCACCCTCCCCGGACTCCTATCCCAAAATCTCCAGGAATTTCCCAACCTGGAGCTGGTAATCCTACCAGGCCCTTTATCCTCACCTTTATTTCAAACACAAATTGGTTCTCCATCCAGTCTGGCACAGAGAGAATTACACAGTTCCTCTGGACGGCCGGCACAGTGGCATGCCTTCACATGTCAGCCCTGCTGGTCAATCAGCTAAGGCTGAGAATTAGCCTCACCGGTTACTGTGAGGCTTACGTTCACATAAAATGTGCTGCATCGCTTTTGTCGCCCATTAAACTTTGTGCCACCCATTCAATGATCCTCCCTTTCAGTCAGTTTCAGAGGGTAGCCGGGCTGGTCTGCATCTGGAGAGTAGATTGGGATCTGGTAGCACCTTAGAGACCACCAACAAGATCTTCAGGGTAGGAGTTTTCGAGAGTCAAGCTCCCTGGTATCTGACGAAGGGAGCTTTCACTCTCAAAAGCTCATACCCCCATACTAACTTACTAGAAACTATTTTATAAACAAACAAACAAACAAAAAACTTACTAGAAACTAGAGAGCCAGTTTGGTGGAGTGGTTGAGAACGGTGGACTCTAATCTGGAGATCTGGGTTTGATTCCCCACTCCTCCACATGTAGGCAGCTGGGTGACCTTGGGTCAGTCGCAGTTATCTCGGAGCTGTTCTCTCAAGAGCAGTTCTCTCAGCCCCACCTACCTCACAGGGTGTCTGTTGTGGGGAGGGGAAGGGAGGGAGATTGTAAGCCGCTCTGAGACTCCGAGTAAAGGACGGGGTACAAATCCAATTTCTTCTTCTTCTCCTCCTCCTCCTCTAATTTAACATCTGAGATTAGTTTCAACCTAGGAAACATGGCTACACTGAGGTGACTTGACGTCCCCTGTGTACCACCAGGATTTTTATGTGTGTGGGAACAGAACCTAGATTTACTTTCCAGAATAACACTTAAACTGCAATACCTTTAAATACGTCCCAAGGAATGCATTATGCAAAAAGTAATCCTAATATTTTTCCTGGCCGGAGTTAACACATTTCCTTTGATATATTTGCTAGAGGTGAAGCGAGGCTTTCTTCCTTCGCCCTGGGGCGTCTAAACTGCTACGAAAGTACGGACTGGAATCCAGCCGTTCCCTTGCAGTCCTGATTACAAGATTACAGCCACGTGGACATGGTGGTATAGAATACATTATTGCAGATTTCTTTAAGGGCGCAAATATATTCTCCGGAGAAGGAGAGATGGGTAGGAAAGCTAAGCCATCCAAAGCGTTTAATGGGATGGGTTCAGTTATTCTGCTTCCAGTGGAGCTTCCTTCGGTGTAAGAAGTGTTTATCTAGTGGAAGAGGCGTGTTCCATCGGTAGAAGACTCCTTATGTCAGAAGAAAGCTCCACTGTTGGTTGAATGGAACCTTTGGAACCAACCCAGTGTTATTAATGGTTGAATTACATGGGAAGGGGGTGGAGTATCACCAAGGAGCTAAAGAAGAATTACTAGTATTAGTACTGGCATGAAATAGTGGCATTATTGCTAAAACTTTTTTTAAAAATCTGAACCTATAAACAGTTGACCAGCTCTTGGCAAGCTTCACCGAAACTAAGTTATTATGGGATCTCAGCCAAGATGCACTCTTTGCCCAGATTGTGTTCCAGGGTTTTGCACACCCGCATTCCTGGAACGGGCAGATCCTCAAGACGTGAACCTCTCAAAGGGCAGGACGGAGAAGCATTCCTGATTTCAACACTCTATGTAACCATCAAAGCGCTATTCTCTTCTGATTAAAGTCATCTGCAAATTGTACCCCTGACGTTTTGGCAGAACCACGCTGCTGCACAGGCATTGCAAATATTTGTTTTGACAATGTGTCTTCTACTGTTCCGTAAAAGTGGACAGTCACCACGACTAAGTCAAAAAAACAACTGGCATTTCCAGATCAAGTAAAGCAAGGGCAGAAAGTGGAGAAAGTTTCATGGGAACACACATGGGGTTATTAACAGGGGGGACGACGACAACAGAAGGCCACTTCACATATTATACTGCTATAACTTAAGCACATGTTTACCACCAAGTACCCACTCAACTGAGAGAAGAAAAGAGAGAAGGGATTGGATTTATACCCCGCCCTTCACTACCCATAGGTGTCTCAGAGCGGCTTACAAACTCCTTTCCCTTCCCCTCCCCACAACAGACACCCTGTGACGGAGGTGGGGCTGAGAGAGCTCTTTTGAGAATTGCTCACGAACAGCTCTGAAAGAACTTGTACCGACCCAAGGTCACACCAGAAGCTGCATGTGGAAGAGTGGGGAATCAAACCCGGTTCTCCCAGATTAGAGTCTGCGCTCCGAACCACTACACCAAACTGGATGTTAGCCGAATTGCTTTCTCTACAGCAATTGGCAATTCAGATGGGTTCTTGCCAGTGTCTACCAAGGTCCAGTTCCCACCAAGGGTTACCAGTAAAAGGAGTCGAGGCTGGTGTGGTTGAAATAACTGTCTTTTACTTAAGAAAATAAATCACATACAAACAATACTGATGCACGCACACATTCAATCAAGTTCCTTGGAAATACAGTATTAAACTTAAGCACATTTGCATTAGCAGGTAGAGTGATGAGGGGTGATACTTATCTGTCCTGAAGCTTGTTCGTTCCAATGAAGAATAGATGGGAAGAAAATAGAATTCTAGGGAAGTTTAACACACAGCTAGAAGCAGCCAGCACGTGTGGGTCTCTTGACTGCAGATCAAGAGATCAAGTAGAGGCAAGGGTTCGGGTATAGCAAGATGGACAAAAGGGGAGTTAAAGCAGACAGGGGGTGTTGTGGGGATTACAGCTAGGAAGGGCCAGGTAAATGGTCCTTACCTTTTATAGGTAGTTCTTTGGGTGGGTGGCAACTGTGCCAACCTCTTGACCCACCTACCTGTTAGTCCGTTCCAAACCTAATCCTATTGGTTGCGTGTAGTGAGGGGTGGCAACCTAGAGGGATGGACAATATTGTAACCTAAGACCTAACTCAAAGGATGGCATCTGGGCAAGTGTGAAATTTGGCATCAAGGAACCTCCTTGAAGAGCAGATGAAGCTTAGCCATTCCTTCATCAAAGGTCCATCTGGCAGGAAATGACAATTCAGAAATAAAGTAGAGATGTGGCATGTGTGACAGCAGGAAGTTCAACAATGGGGGCTGTTTCTTCACAAGTTGTTGTTTTTGCTGACAATATGGAGGTGTGTGCTTCCCCACAAGGCTGATGCTGTGTAGCCGAAACCTCATTCACATGCAAGGCCTATGCAGGCACCTTCTATGTGTAGTATCACAACAGGTGACTTGTACAGCTTTCTGAGCTAGGATTGCCAGGTCTGGGTTGGAAAATACCTGGAGACTTTGGGGGTGGAGCCAGGAGAGGGCGGAGTTTGGGGAGGGGAGGGGCCTCAGCATGGTCCAATGCCATATAGAGTCCACCCTTCAAAGCAGCCGTTTTCTCCAGGGGAGCTGATCTCTGTCAGCTGGGGATCAGTTGTAAAAGCGGGAGATCCCCAGGCCCCATCTGGAGGCTGGCAAGTCTATTCCGAGCCTATGTGTTTGTGTGCGCACAGTCCATTGTGTGGGTGTAGCAGCAAATAGAAATCCATAAAGCAAATATCAATCTCATCCCAGAACACGGGAGCCAGACACCTGCTCAGATCGGCCCATCATGCCCTACTGTCACATTTTCCGACTTTCACCATATATTTCAGGTTAATTGTTGACAATGGAGTTGTCTGTCAACACCTTGCTGATTAATCAGTCAAATTGTACACGCAGTTTCACTGACAGACAGCTTAATTTGCACCATATAAACCAGGGGTCCCCAACACGGGGCCCGTGGGCACCATGGTGCCCGCCGACACCTTTCCTGGTGCACACCAAGTGTTTTTAGAAAGTGGGTGGGGCCAGGTGGGGCTTTTGCCACCAAGGCTTCTGACTGGCCCCTGGATATGTGATTGCCACCACAGCACAATTCTCTTCATTGTGTGACTGAAGGTATGCTATGGCAGCCATTTTGCAGCTGGCTTCAGCTCCTGCAGCAGCCATTTTGTAGCAGTCATTGTGTGGCTGTGCCCACCACACTGTGTCAGAATTGAAGAGGTGCCCCCAAGGCTCAAAAAGGTTGGGGACCCCTGATATAAACCTATCATAAATGTTACAAGTCAGTTGCTGAATGTGGAATGTTACGATTTTTGAGATTCTTCACAAACAAAACAAAATTTAAACTATAGAAGGATGTGGTACAATTGTCTGTATGCGTTCTGGTTCATACCTTTAGGCTGCAGTCAGATGGGCAGTTTTATCCGCTTTCCCTGAGGTTCCCTTGCAGATTAAAAGTGGATGATCAGACTGCGACATCTGGCCCCCGGTCCCCAGTCGTTGGGCTTCCGTTCTAATCCGTCTCCCAAATGGATTAAACAGATACCGGGAAAAGTCTGATGTTAACAGGAGCACTCTGCAGTCCTGGATGTCTGATCATTTCATTGCATGGCCAAGCTGTTTGGAGCTTCCAGTTCACAGCCGCCATTTTTTCGCACAGTAAGCAAGGTGCGCATAAGCGTTTATGCGTGCCCAGCTTGGGAGTCCCTGCCAACCGGGAACATACACTTACGTACATATGGGCATGGGACTCCCTTCCAAAACAAAGGCAGCCAAATCTGGACGGACGGCAACGGGGTGATCACATGTCCCAGCCAGTAACTGGGGGATGCATGATCGACATTCCCCAGCACAAGACACACCGGATTAAAGTGGAGGCACGATCAGAGCGCGCCAAGCTTGTCGTCTGACCGCAGTCTGAGAATACTAACTGATACAGATTTTCAGGATCATATTGTACGCTAATTGCTGCTGGGATGGTAGGGTTAAACATTCCAATTCCAATAATCTTTATTGGCATAACAATAGCTTTAAAGAAAGAAAAAACAGTACAGGTTAAACATTAATATAGAGGAATGTGTCAGCTATTCAACATTTTCATAGGTAGCTAGATGTGGGTAAAATGTATTTATAGAGAACAGCTTGCATTCAGTGGGACTTTCTCGCTCCCCATCTCACTGGGGCCACTTGCACCTTCTTCAAAACTTGTACCTTGCCCGGCTTCCGGTCTGGCTCCCGCGAAAGGCAGACGCATCCTTGGGTCGCTCCCGAGGGGCGTCTCGCCCGCCCGCGGTGGAGGAGGGAATCCGCGCGAGCGGAGACCCGAACGAGCCCCTCAGGATGTGAGGAGCTCGGATCCGGGGCGCTTTAGGGCGCTCGAGGGGGGAGTCTCGCTCTCAGCCGAGAGGTTGGAGACGAGGCGCCCGCCATGCCCTGCCCCTTTGGACCTTGCTGCGCACCCGCCCCTGGTGTAGCAGCAATGGTGGAAAGCGGAGAACGGAGAGCGATGAACGGTGGCGGCGGAGGAAAAATGGCAGCTGGTCGAGGCGAGGAGGCGAACGAAAAAGAGACCGGACTAACAAGGTGCGGAGGCGGAGTGACGCGGCAGGCCGAAGCCTGACTTGGACGGAGGCCGCTGCGAGCATGCGCGAAAGCACGGAGTGGTCCAGGCCTGGAGGCGGAATTGCGACAGCCAGAAAGAGTGAAACACCGAAGACCGACGCCGGAGGAGGGTCACTGCCGGACTGTCCCCTCGCAAGAAAGAAGATCTGCTACAACAGGATAAGGGTGCCTGGTAGGCTTCTCACCTCCCCTACATATGTGGCCCTAGATTAGATTGGTTAAATCGGAATTGTAAGCCGCTCAGAGCCCCTAGGGGGTGAGCGGGATAGAAGTTGAAGGAATAAATAAATAAATAAATAAGCCCGATCTCATCAGATCTCGGAAGCTAAGCAGGGCGAACCTGGCAAGTATTTGGATGGGAGACCTCCAGAGAATACCAGGACCGGAAGGCCAGAGGCAGGCTACCAAGCCACTTCTCTGAATGTCCTCTGTGCCCCAGTAGGAGTCGCCAGAGGTCACCATGACTTCCAATCATGGGCACACACAAAGACACACACGCAAAATGCAAAACTACCAAAAAAATAAACACAAAACCCTTGTACCTTCTTAAAAGCTACTGCCCAAGGTCTGGTGTGTGTGTGTACTGCTGCCACTGCTGGTGGCAGGAAATCGGGCAGAAACTGATGGTCCCCCACGCCCGAGCTGAACTTCCTTCTATTTGCACAGGTGGAGCTCTGAATTCCACCTTCTGTGATGGATGTTTCCTTCGGACTCAATCGGTGGGAACAGATAAATCGCGGGGAGAAAGAACACAATGACTGTGAATAACTTAGGGTCAACTGAGCCACGGTAGTGGTGGAAAGTACTGTCAAGTTGCAGCCAATTTCTCGTGACCCTGCAGGATTTTCAAGGCAAGAGAAGTGGTTGCCTGCCTCTGCATGGTAACCCTTTCTGCAATACACTTGCTTGGACTTTATTTATTGCATGTGATACCATGGTTTTACAACTGTGCAGCTTTAAGACACTGAACTGCAGGCTGGAAGGTCGGTAGTTCAGCAGTTTGAGACCTGAGTGCCGCAGGACGGAGTGAGCTCCCGTCTCTGGTTCCAGCTCCTGCCAACTTAGCAGTTTGAAAGCAAGAAATTGCAAGTAGATAAATAGGTACTGCTTCGGTGGGAAGGTAACAGTGTTCCGTGCACTTTGGCATTTAGTCATGCCGGCCACACTGAAATGTCTTTGGTCAGCGCTGGCTCTTCGCTTGGAAACGGAGATGAGCCCCGCATCCCTAGAGTTAGATTCGACTGGCTTTCGAGCAAGGGAAACCGTTACCTTTATCTATCCCCCAAAAGCAGCCTCTGTCACCATTCAGAGCTCTTCTTTAAGCTGCACCTCAAAGTATGAAGTCCCAGTCTGGGGACCAACCCCTTCCTCTGCTAGTCTTCGTAAGTGGAAAATGGATATGAGAGGTTAGCAAGACGTGCTAGTGGTGCGAATGGAGGCACAGTAATTCCACTGATTTCAACAGGCTAGGACTGCAGCAAGCTTAGAATAGGACTGCACTGTAAACTGTACTCTTTGAAAAGAAACAACTTGTTATGAATAAAACACAGAATATCCACCCTGGCATCTTTATGAAGATTGTTTTAGGGCGATTCTGCATTGGCTTTTCCCTCTATTGTTTTAGCAAACCCATGCTGAAACAGCAATTCCCCTCTGCATTGCATGCTGCTTTCACTCTCTTTGATTGTCGGATTTTATGGTACCCTCTACACTGCATGCCGCTTTCACTTTCTTTGATCGTCGGGTTTTATAGTACCTTCTGCATAGATTTATGGCCATTCGGGGTGACTTTGCCGTCAGTAGGGTGTTGCCGCCGAGGTATTTGAATGTGGTTTTGAGCAGCACCTTTTCCCTCAGTGTTGAGAAAATGTGGAGCAAATGCAGAATCGCCCTTAGCCACATGAACACACAAAGCTCCCTTGGTCCATCAGAGTCCTTGTTGTCTACTCAGACCGGCAGCGGCTCTCCAGGGTCTCAGGCATATCGCGCCAGTCACGATTCTTTTATCTGGAGAAGCCGGGGATTGAACCTGGGACCTTCTGCATGCCAAGCAGGTGCTCTGCCAGTGTGCCGCAGCCCCTCCCAACATGAGTGAGTGGATCGATTCCGAAATTAGCACACGTAGTTTTCTCCTTCGGGGGCTCCATCTTGATTACTTGTCACAGATCTCAGACACTTGGGAGTGCAGAGTAGTGGTGCTGGAGCAGGATCTAGAAGAGCCCAGTTTGAATCCTCACTCGTCCCACAGAAGCTCACTGGGTGACCTTGGGCCAGTCACACACACTCAGCCAAGCCTGCCTGACAGGGCTGTTGTGAGGAGAAAATGGAGGAGAGGAGAACAATGGGTATAAATCAATCAATGTTTGGTGTAGAGCCAGTTCGGTGTCGTGGTTAAGTGCGCGGACTCTAATCTGGGAGAACCGGGTTTGATTCCACAATCTCCGCCTCCTCCTCCTGCTCCTCCTCCTCCTCTTCTTCTTCTTCATCATCTCATATTCTGTGCTGTCCCCATTTCTGTTACACACCAGCTTTACACAGTAAAATCTTCTCTCTTTCTGCCTAGATTTCAACACTTCTTCCTCTTCAACCTTAGCCAGGAAACTCCCGCCAACTGTCGTCACCAACGGACAGTTGCTGGGTTTTATCCCTCAAGAATCTAGAATGGGGTCTTCCTCACTGGCTGCAGAGCTACCTATTCTGGTGGCAGGAAGTGATGTCAAGCTGCGGCCAACGTATGGCAGGCCCCGTAGGGTTTTCAAGGCAAGAGGCGTTCAGAGGTAGTTTGCCATTGCCTCCCTCTGCGTGGTGACCCTGTACTTCCTTGGAGGTCTCTCATCCGAATTCTAAGGGCCCACCCTGCTTAGTTTCTGTGATCTTTTGTTTTAGGAAAATAGAGATTTTTATTTAAGAAAAACCTTTCAACATACAAACTAAGAAAACATTTTCAACATTTCAACATTCAACATTCGCAGTGCACAATACAAAATAAAAGATGCAACACAAATCACCGATTACCAATCCAACATCAAAGTCTTAGGATACACCAATTCACTAATTCCATAATTCGATATTAACCAGATTTACAAGATTAACCACTTTAGTAACATTAAACCAGGGCGCTACATATTCTTCCAGTCCCACAACTAGCTCTTTTCATTGGATTATAATCCCAAGTAACAGAACCTTACTACTCATCCTAAACCATATATACCTATCAAATATTTCTAGCATATATTAAACGTTATGTGGTAAAATTCAAGTGGGTAGCTGCGGTGGCTCAAGTGGTTAAGACGCTGAACTGCAGGCTGTGGTAGGTCAGTAGTTCAGCAGTTCGAGACCCGGGTGCCGCATGATGGAGTGAGCTCCCGTCTCTAGTTCCAGCTCCTGCCAACCTAGCCGTTCGAAAGCAAGAAATCGCGATAAATAGGTACCACTTCGGTGGGAAGGTAACAGCGTTCCGTGCGCCTTGGTGTTTAGTCATGCCGGCCACATGACCACGGAAACGTCTTTGGACAGCGCTGGCTCTTCGGCTTTGAAACGGAGATGAGCACCTCAACCCTAGAGTCGGATTCGACTGGCTTTCGAGCAAGAGAACCTTTACCTAGCCGTGTTAGTCTGAAGCAGCAGAACAAAGTTGGAGTCCAGTGGCACCTTTAAGACCGACAAAACTTTGTTGGTCTTAAAGGTTCCACTGGACTAAAACTTTATTATGTGGCAAAGTCATTTAATCACACCAACTAGGCATATAAAGGACCAGAGTTGGAACATGGATATTTCTCCAAGGCTTCTTTAGCTGCATCACTCTTCTGGTGCTTCCATTTAGCACCGAATACTAACTTTTCTGCTGGTAATGCGTGCTGCCAAAAATGTGCAATGGTGTACCAGTATAGCCTTGTACAGACAGGGACTTAATTGTGAGACCAAAACACGAGAATCGGGTCTCAAATGTCTGGAGGGATATAAAACAAACAGGATTTTGGATGACTGTAATGGACTGCCAACTGAAGTGGGACTTAAAAATTTCCTGGCATGTAACCCTGGCCTCAAGTACAGTTTTATTTGCCCCAATGCAATTGATTCAACGCCTCTTAGTCGTTTAAAACATGTATCTGCTGAACGGTTTGGTTTCCATTTCCCCCTCTGCATTCTGCCTTCAAAGACTGAACCGCAGACTTGGAGAGGAAGACCAGGAAACAGCGGAGACCGCAGCTAGATGACTGTACTTCATAAAAGCCTTTTGTTTCCGAGAGCTGTTGGAAAGTGACACAAGCCCGAATGGCCCATTGCATGGCCGTATCATTGTAACCTGCCATTCAGGACATCGTTCCATGCGCTCGAGCCCATTTGTATGAAAAGTCTCCGGAGTACCATCCACAGGAAGAATTCCATTTTGCCCCCACCACGCTTCAAGGCAGGTTGCACAGAGAGCGAGAGAGCTACTGACCCAAAGTGAACCGCAATACCGAACTACACAAAGTGACTTTGGCCTCAGCAACTGATGTCAATGGGCTTAGAGTGGAGTAACTCGGCACAGGGTTGCACTGCTAATGAGGTTCGTAGCCGAGCAGGACTGTGAACTTGGCGCTCCTTCCCAGGGGTCAGCAACTTTTTATAAGGAGCCAAACTCCATCATAGTTCAGAGCTGGAGATTAACAAAGAGCCAGTGTGGTGTCGTGGTTAAGAATGCCAGGGTAGTATCTGGGAGACCCAGGTTTGAATCCCCACTTGTGCTAGGGCTGCCAGGTCCCCTCATCGCTCCCTCGGGGGGGATTTTGGGGGAGTGCCAGGGGTGGGTGGGGATGCCCCCAAGCCCCGCCCCCAAGAGATACCACCTGCCCGGCCACCCCCTGAGCAGAAAAAAAAAATCTGGCCCCTGTATCACTGCAGTGTGTGGGGCAGGACTCGGGGTGGGGATTGCCCCACCAGCCAGCTGGCTGGGGTGGATTGGAGTCCCCAAAAGCGGGTGAACCTCTGCCCGGACCTGGAGGCTGGCAACTCTAACTTGTGCCATGGAAAGTTGCTGAGTGACTTTCTCAGCCTCACCTCCCTCACAGGGTTGTTGGGAGGATACAATGGAGGTGAGGAGAAGGGTGCGAGCCTCTTTGGGTCCCCACTGCAGAGAAAGGCGAGGTATAAATTAATCAAATAAATAAATACATAAGAAAGCCTACCTGCATAGCTGAAACGACACAGGTTAACATGACGTGATCGACCATTAGCATGTTGATTAATAGTCCATAGAGTTTCCACAGTCCTGGTATTTTATTCTCTCGTACTTAATATATACTCCACCTTCTCCCACAACAAGGATCCAGAGTAGCTTATCACTACACCATGCTGGCTCTGACCCACCAGGCCGGCTCTCCCCGGTTGTTGCACGTCCTTTCTTCGGAAGTGGCAGGCACAAGGTCTCACAACAAAGATATTCAGGTGCATTCCGCACAATTGTTTCAGTGTGGGGGCATAAACTTGCACATGTTTTGCACTTGGCTTACTAACGACTGTTCACCTCTATCGTTTCCAGGGGTCATTTTGTAGAAAAAGAGGTGCAGGAGTTCATTAGTATAGCTCCTTAGCATAACTTATTTGCATATGCCACACCCCCTGACATCACCGGAACTGTGTCAGAAGGCAACACCCACCGCTCAGGCTCCACTGGGCTGTTTTGGATTGCTAGCTATTGGGGGGGGGGAAGCCCCAGAGGGGGGAGAGCTTGTACCTGAATAAAACCTGGTCTTAAAGGTGCCACTGGACTGATGGGGGGGTGGGGGGCTCTGCAGCTTACCTGGCTGCTTCTTGCTCTGACTGAGGGCTGCTGGGAGCAGGGGGCGGGGCTTGTTGCATGTGCCCGCCCCCTGGGCTCTTTACTGCCGGAGCTCCGCTCCTGTGCGCTCCTGCAGGGAATGACCCCTGATCGTTTCCATTTTAATTGAAGCATCTCCAAAAAGCCTCTTGGACCCATAATTTTTTGTTGCCTGTGGTTCTCATCTAGGGTTGCCAACTCTGGATTGGGAAACACCTTGAGATTTAGGGGTGGGATGGGGCCTAGGGAGGCTGGGGTTTGGGGAGGGGAGGGACCTCAGCAAGGTGTAATGCCACAGAGTCCACCCTCCAAAGTGGCCATTTTCTCCAGGGGGAACTGGCCCCTATAGTCTGGAGATCTCCAGTTCCCACCTGGAGGTTGGCAACTTGCCGCATACTGATTATTCCGGCATCCCACCTCCCTGTCCAATAGCCCATAACAAAGATTTCATTTTCTTTTTCAGAAGAGCCCTGTTTTGGTTCTGCTTTGAGCCACGTTTGGCTCTGGAGGCACCAGACTGCAGATCTCTTCTCCAGCCTCCATGGCTAAAATGCTCTTGCTCTCAAAGAATACCACTTATTTCACCTTTAAGTTCTGTGGTTAGCCCCATGTGCTGCGTTCCTTGTAAGTAGGGTGGGATCCAGATTCATGGATCCCGCTTTTTACCTTGCCCTTCAGGGCAATACACAAGCTTTGCCCCTCCTCGATTTTCTCTTCAGAGCAACTTCATGAGGTAAAAGAGAACCAGTTTAGTGTAGTGGTTAAGTGCGCGGACTCTAATCTGGGAGAACCGGATTTGATTCCCCACTCCTCCACTTGCACCTGCTAGATGACCTTGGGCAAGCCATAGTTCTGATAAGAGCTGTTCTTGAAAAAGAGCAGTTCGTGTCTGAGCTCTCTCAACCCCACCTACCTCACAGGGTGTCTGTTGTGGGGAGGGGAAGGGAAAGGAGTTTGTAAGACACTCTGAGACGCCTTTGGGTAGTGAAGGGCGGGGTATAAATC
>NW_015159746.1:236192-281186 GCF_001447785.1 Gekko japonicus
CCAATCTCCTCCTCATCCTCCTCATCCTCCTCCTTCTAGAGGCTGCGAGAGAGTGACTGGCCCAAGGTCAACCAGTCAGTTATGTGGTACAGTAGAACCTCAGCTCTCCCAAGTCCTCATCCAACACTCTTGAGAGCCAGCTTGGTGTAGTGGTTAAGAGTGCAGACTCTAATCTGGGAGAACGGGGTTTGATTCCGCCCTCCTCCACATGCAGCTGCTGGTGTGACCTTGGGTCAGTTAAAAGTTCCTCAGAGCTGTTCTCTCACAAGCAGTTCTCAGTCAGAGCTCTCTCAGGCCCACCTACCTCACAGGGTGTCTGTTGTGGGGAGAGAAAGGGAAGGAGATTGTAAGCCACTCTGAGACTCTGAGTGAAGGGTGGGGTATAAATCCAATCTCTTCTTCCTCTTCTCTTCCAACTGCACCATACTGGTGTGATATCTGACTGTTGGGATTCTTAATTCAAGGTCGATGGTTGTATTGCAAACACAAGAGCCACACTTAGTAAAAGAAAAATATCTTTACTATAAAAACAAAATAAAACATGGGTATGGTACTTTGGATAAAAGAAATAAAATAAAAAGTTACATACTTGCAGTTACTCTCAGTAATATATGCTAACAGCTACATCTTTCTATCCGTCTTGGCTTCTAGAAAAGAACTACCGCTTTGGTTCACACAAAGGGCCATAATCTTGTGAATACATTAATGCTAGATCAAAGCATTTCCACAAACAAGATGTTCGTTGACCAATACAAAGGTTACAGGTCACTTCATTAGGATAAACAACTCCCACAAACTTTCCCGCCATTGAATACATTATGTAATGTAACATCCTGTTTCCTAACAAACATTTAACTCTGTAATGACTGAAGTGTAAGCAACTTGCAATTCCAACACTGACACACCCATGGGCAAAAATTCTGCTGTTTTTGGATTCGCTATATGCACTGCTTTTGTTGCAGAGATGTCGATCCCCATTTTGTTAGCAATGTCTTCTTGAGAACACTAAAAATAAGGGGGGGGGGAGCAAGTTAAATTAAAGTGCAAAAATTCTTAATGGCAAAACCTCCCCCATCAGTATGACCACCAAGTTAGATGGGAGGAAGAAATTAATATGCGGCTTTGAGAAGGGCAGCAGAATGTCAGGTCATATATGTCTAACTGTATGAAACAGCTTCAGTGAGTGGCTGTGTTGGTCTCCAGTGGAACAGCAAGATCTGAGTCTAGTAGCGCCTTCGAGAGCAATGAGATTTTGGGGGTATAAATTCCCGAGACTTGGAGCTCCACAGATTTCATCACTCTCACGCCTTCTTGTATCTGTTATTATTTCATCAACATAGATACCAAATGTCAGGCTGGGAAACCTGAGGTCTCCCCCCCCCCCCGGGCTTTTTTTTCCCCCTTCCAGACTTTGAGCACATGGTAGGGAATACTGGAGTACAACTGAGTCCTTGTTGGGTGTGAACTTGGGCAGATCATGGGGGGGGGGGCAGGAAGGGTTACCCCAGTGCTTAGTTCTTGTAGCTTTTCTTACACGCACAAGGAAATGCTGATCACCACTTTGGGGTGAGGAAGCAATTTTTCTCCAGGCCGGTTTGGTCGGGGATCCTGGAGGGGTTTTTTTTGGTCATCTTCTGGGTGTGAAACATCCGTCACTGCGGGTGTGGAGGGGGAGGTACTTGTGAATTTCTTGCCTTGTGCAGGAGGTTGGACTAGATGACCCTGGAGGTCCCTTCCAACTCTATGATTCTATGATTTTAAAGAGGCAGCCATCTACATTTTGGGTGGACTAAAAAGGGCTGTGGGCATATTAGAAGGACAGATCTCATTCTCAGGAGGCAAATGAAAAGTTATCGGGGATGCAGTTAAGACACAGCACAATCCTAAGTGGAGTTATGGCTTTTAAAGGCAGTGAAGTGACTGAGTCTAGAAGGCTTAACTCTGCTCAGGACTGCACAGCCACTGGATCATTTCAAGCACGTTAGCATTTTCTGCCCTGACCTGGGTTTTATTTATTTATCAGATTTTTTTTTGACAGCCCTTCCCTGCTTGCATGGGCCTCAGGGCGGTTCACGACAATTTAATTCAGTACAGTGTAAAACAAGTTTAAACCATAAAAATATTTAAAACATCTAAGCATTTAAACATTTCAAAACATTTTCAAAACAAGATGGCTGTGCTAGCATTCAGTCGTGTGGGAGGAGGTGGGACAGTGCCAGGCAGATGTAAGGAACCCACCAGCAGGACCTCATTAGCATATTGGGCCACACCCCTGACAGCACAGCTCATTAGCATGTTAGGCCACACCCACATGTTACCAGAAGTGTGGTCATCCAGCCACACCCACCTTTTGCTTCTTATTCTGTTTACCTTGTTTGTTGTCCAAACCCAGGGCCTTTTTTTGTAGCAGGAACTCCTTTGCATGTTAGGCCACACACCCCAAATGTAGCCAATCTTAATGAGTTTCTGCTGTTGGGTGTGGCCTATTATGCTAATGAGTTCCTGCTGGGCGTGGCCAACTTGGGAGCCCGCCGGAACTCCGTTCCTGTGCGTTCCTGCCCAAAAATAGCCCTGGAGATCACCATGGAAGTCCAGCGTTGCTATGCAGAGGCAGGCAATGGCAAACCACTTTTGAGCGTCTCTTGCCTTGGAAATCCCATCTCGGCAGATGTTGGAAACGACGAATGGTCAGCCCTGGTTAGGACTTGGATGGGAGACCACCCAGGAAGTCCAGGGTCCCTATACGGAGGCAGGCAACGGCAAGCCCCCTCTGTTCCCCTCTTTCCTTGAAAACCATACGGGGCCCGCCATACATTGGCTGCAACTTGATGGGACTTTCCGCCAGCAAGAATTTCCTACCATGAAGCCAGATGGCAGAGATGAACACACCTGAGGCAAATGAATAACCATGAGACAAAAGCTACAAGGAAGCACCCCCACCAGGAGCAATACTTGTCTCACCAAATAACATGATTTCGTCTTCTTTAAAAAGGCCAGATAAAGTCGACAGCACCCTCTAGTGACTGAGCATGTGTTAAATTTTATGTTGCAACTTTCCTTCAAAAGATGTCGGCCATCTCCCCATCTTGGCACATACACCAATGTGCACAGACCCCTTTGGCCATACATAGAAGCTGGTCTTAAGGACAGGGTATTTTTCCTGCATGTCCACCCTGCAAAACTGTCCCATTGTACTGAAATGTACTGAGACGGATGCAGTGATTGCAGCTCATACTTTCATTTTAGGTGCAGAACAAGACAAACTCTACCGGCTCGCAGGCTGGCTTATATTCCCTGTGAACCCCACAACAAAACACACCCCACACCCGTGATAGGCTATTTCGGCACTGCATAGGTCCTCGCTAGGATCCTAGCCCTCAGATAGGTGCGGCTAGGATCCGCTTGGGCCATTTGTTCCCTGGAACACAGCTCGGCTGCTTCACCTGACTGCTTGGAGGCCCGACCTCGCACGTGGTCGACTCAATACATAACATGTACAAGTCTTTAGATGGACCATATCACACAACTTGGCTAGTATCTACCACCATGGAAAGAAGCACTTATTGTGCAGGTGGTTGTCTGCACTGTGTTCTGCAAGTCGCCACTCAAATCCGTAGTCTCCCTCTCCTCTTAAAACATTAAAGGCCCGCACCTTTAACTGTATGCAAAGAGCCCCTCCCATCATTACCAGCACAGCTATTATTATAAATATATGCCAATAGTGTACAACATACAAAGCAAACTCCGTAGGGACGGGTGATGGAAAACGAGAGATTCGTTAGTGGTGACAAAACGCCCAAGGGGAACTGACAGAAGCTAAGCTTGGGATCCCTTCTTTTAACAAGGCCTATAATTTCGCAAAGCATTTGGGTTGTTACCACCTTGGGGTGGAGTCATAAATGGCGACACATTGGAATGAAGCATTTAGGTCCCCGTCCAGTGAATTAGTAGTTGTCTCTGTCAGTCTTGTGCTATAATGAAAAAGACATCTTCATACCTTTCCGGAAACCAATGCATCGGCCAGGGACAAACCAGGAGCACTTAGCATTTGACCTTCCGTTCAGCCTCTCGTTTTCTGGCTTTCCCAGTAGCCTCTGCAAGGTGTCCATGCCTAAAACCGGTCTTGTTCTTCAAGGCTTTTGTTCTGTACCACGTTGACTTTCTGACCCATTCTAACTCCGAAGGGGATGTTGGCAGGCGTTTCAACAACAGGAGGACCCAGCCCTGAAGGATTAATTAAGTCGGGACTCTCTGTCTTTGTTTCCAGCACTGTGCGATGTGGTTCACTGGGGTTTAATCCCCTTTTAATTAAAAGCCGATTTGCTTGCCTCTCTGTTCTAAAAATACGGGGCTGTTTATATAAATGGCACCGGGATATTTGGTTCAATGGGAGGGACGTGGACACGAGCAGATATGAACGGTTAGCCTTAGGTGCTGTTGGATGTTCATTCTGCATAAAAGAAGCTTTATTCGAACTAGAAATCCTGTGTCTTTAATAACTAAACTGGTGTTGGAAGCAATGCTCCCTCTAAGCTGTGGAGTCTTGTGAGCAAAAATTCTACTTTGTGAGCGACTGGCATTAAAGCTGTGAGTGAGCGATTTCACTGCGGCATAAATTACTTTGCTCTGGAGCCCTCCTTCCTGAGCAAAGACAAAAATGTGTGAGCCGGAGGCTAAAAAAACTGTGAGCTAGCTCACACCAACTCAGCTTAGCGGGAACACTGGTTGGAAGCAATGCTCCCTCTAAGCTGTGGAGTCTTGTGGGCAAAAATTCTACTTTGTGAGCCACTGGCATTAAAGTTGTGAGCGAACAATTTGGCTACTGCATAAAATTAGCCATACTTCTTGAGCTAAGCCAAAAATGTGTGAGCTGGAGGCTAAAAAAACTGTGAGCTAGCTCACACTAACTCAGCTTAGAGGGAAGACTAGTTAGAAGAGAGTTTTATGGATACCATGAACTACCAAAAAGACAAATAAGTGGGTCCTACATGAAATCAAGCCTCAAGTCTCCCTACAATGAGGCTATCGTGCTTTGATCCCATTATGAGAAGAGTCGCTGGAAAAGACAATAATGCTAGGAAAAGTTGAAGGCGTCAGGAAAAGAGGAAGACTCAACACCAGATGGATTGACTCCATCAAGGAAGCCACGGCCTTCGATTTGCAAGACCTGAGCAGGGCTGTTGATGATAGGATGTTTTTGGGGATATTAATTCATAGGGTCACCATAGTTTGGAGGCTACTTTGTGGCACTTAATGCACACAATAAATAACCATCTGCCAGGAGTCAACAACAATTAAGGCTTTTCCCAGCATGGAGACATAGTGAGAGGACAAATCTACAGACTAACCAACAACTTAGTCTGAAGTAATTCTACTACATTTTTATCCTGCCCTCCCTTCAAGAAGCTTAGGGCTGCAGATATGGCTCTCCCCTCCATTTAATTCCCACAATTCTCTGAGGCAGATTAGCCTAAGAGCACGAGAGTGACTGGCCTAAGGGGGACTTCATGTCTGAGTGGGGGTTCAAACCCAGGTCTCCCAGTGAAGCTGAAAAGAAATTTGGGTTCAAAACAAAGGGGTCCAAAACACAAATACACTAGGAAGCCAGAACTCTTATTTATTGGTTTGATCAGGGCTATTTTGGGGCAGGAACGCACAGGAACAGAGTTCCGGCTGGCTCCTGAGTTGGCCACGCCCAGCAGGAACTCATTAGCATAACAGGCCACACCCAACAGCAGAAACTCAATAGGATTGGCTACATTAGGGGTGTGTGGCCTAACATGCAAAGGAGGCCCTGGGTTTTGACCACAAACAAGGTAAACAGAATAAGGTGGGTGTGGCTGGATGACCACACTTCTGGTAACATGGGGTGTGTGGCCTAATATGCTGTATTGTCATGGGTGTGGCCTAATATGCTAATGAGTTCCTGCTGTTGGGTGTGGCCTAATATGCTAATGAGTTCCTGCTGTTGGGTGTGGCCTATTATGCTAATGAGTTCCTGCTGGGCTTTTTCTACAAAAAGAGCCCTGCTTACTACTGATTAAGGATGCACAGTCTGAAGGTACCTGAGGTCATAAGCCTTACCAAAGCGACACAGAACAGTCCTCAGTCTAGTTTATGCCTGGCCTCAAACCCTCCATATACTGCCTTAAGTTCTATGGAAGAAGGCCACAAGAGAAACATAATAAATATGCAGGGTTATAAACACATGAAGCTGCCTTATACTGAATCAGAGTCTTGGTCCATCAAAGTCAATATTGGGTACTCAAACTGGCAGCCGCTCTCTGGGGTGTCAGGCAGAGGTCTTTCATATCACCTACCACCAGATCTTTTAACTGGATGCCAGGGATTGAGCATGGGACCTTCTGCATGCCAACTAGATGCTCTACCACTGAGTCACAGCCCCTCCCTATAATCCTGTGCACCTTCCATTCCGTTATGGAAACTTAGAAAAGTGTAAAGGGTACACTGGATCATCAGTCAAGGTACAAGCAGGTCTGTACAATGGCTGCTTAAATGATTGGTGTAGTGGTTAAGTGTACTGGAAGGTCTGTAGTTCAGCAGTTCGAGACCCGGGTGCCGCATGACGGAGTGAGCTCCCGTCTCTAGTTCCAGCTCCTGCCAACCTAGCAGTTCGAAAGCAAGAAATTGCAAGTAGATAAATAGGTACCGCTTCGGTGGGAAGGTAACAGCGTTCCGTGCGCTTCAGCGTTTAGTCATGCTGGCCACATGACCACGGAAATGTCTTTCGACAGCACTGCCTCTTTGGCTTGGAAACAGAGATGAGCACCGCATCCCTAGAGTAGGATTCGACTGGCTTTTGAGCAAGGGAAACCTTTACCTAGTGGTTAAGAGCGCTGACTCTAATCTGGGAGAACCGGGTTTTATTCCCCACTCCTCCACACACAGCTGCTGGCATGACCTTGGGTCAGTCAAAAGTTCTCTCAGAGCTGTTCTCTCGAGAGCAGTCCTCAAAAGAGCTCTCTCAGCCCCACCTACCTCACAGGGTGTCTGTTGTGGGAAGGGGAAGGGATTATAAGCTGCTCTGAGATCCAATCTACTCTTCTTATTTATGAATAATTTCAAAGCTCTCTTAGGAAAGAGGTATTAATTATTTTAGCCTGTCTTCCTCTCCTGAAGTATATGCGTGTACTTTAGTAACCCCATGGCTGTTACACTGCTGTTTCCACTAGCCAAATGGAGACACGTTAGATGGCATTAGGCCCAAAACAGAAATCAGAGAGAGATGCCAATTTCCAAAGTACAACATGTGGGTTTCCTTATTTCAGGCACTACAGCAGCTTCAGAGAGAGATTGTCTTTTGAAATGTTAATGAGGAATTTGAGACAGATCTATGCTTAAAATGCTGAATTCATTATGGCGAAGCCAATTTACGTCTACAACAGGATGCAGGCACTGTTGGCAGGTGAGTCACACTGCGTTTGTGCTAGGCAGGGTAACCCCGGTTACAGTGGATACAATGGCCTTACTATATGGGAAGGGATGAAGAGAAAGGAACTGTATTGATGTAACCAGACAGCTGTTGGGAAATCCCATTTTTCTGGCAGAAATTCAACAGAAGAAACCTTCTCCAGCACTTGATTCCCCTAGCCCTGGTTAAGGAGATGAAATGCACTTGCTGGATTTCTGCATCACATCCAGCTTTTAAAAGCAGAGAAGCCTTGGGGTGTGTGTGCTTGTGTGTGCGCGCAATAGGATTGCCAGCTCTAGGTTGGGAAATACCTGGAGATTTTGGAGGTGGAGCCTGAGGAGGGTGGGGTTTGTGGAGGGGAAGGACTTCAGTGCAGTATAATGCCATACAGTCCCACCTTGGGAAGCAGCCATTTTTCTCCAGGTGAACTGATCTCTGTCACCTGGAGATCAGTTGTAATAGTGGGAGATCTCCAGCCAGCACCTGGAAGTTGGCAAGCCGAGTGTGCACATGCACACACGTCTCTGCCTTTATTCTTCCAGGGCAGGAGAGCATGCTAAAATATGGCAGGGTGCCAGGCGCCAAAGACATGCCTCTATTACACCTACACGGGGCTTTTTTGTAGAAAAAGCCCAGCAGGAACTCATTAGCATAATAGGCCACACCCAACAGGAGAAATTCATTTGCTTATTAGGATACACCCCTGACAGCACAGCTCATTAGCATATTAGGCCACACACCCCATGTTCGCAGAAGTGTGGTCATCCAGACACACTCACCTTTTGCTTCTTATTCTGTTTACCTTGTTTGTTGTCAAAACCCAGGGCTTTTTTATAGCAGGAACTCCTTTGCATGTTAGGCCACACACCCCTAATGTAGCCAGTCCTAATGAGTTTCTGCTGTTGGGTGTGGCCTATTATGCTAATGAGTTCCTGCTGGGTGTGGCCAACTCGGGAGCCATCCGGAACTCCGTTCCTGTGTGTTCCTGCCCAAAAATAGCCCTGCACCTACACCACCACACTGCTCCATTCTCAGAGCAACATTGGGTTGTCAACTCGAGCCTGGGAAATTCCTGGAGATTTGGGGGCAGTGCCTTTGGAGGGGAAATTTGGGAAGTGGTTCCACCTTGAATCTATGGTATACTATAGAGTTCACCCTCTGAAACTGCCATTTTCTCCAAAGGAACTGATTTCTGTCATCTGGAGATCAGGCATAATTCCAGGAGAACTCCAGCCCCCACCTGGAGGTTAGCAATCCTACTTCCCAGGAGATCTCTGATGAGCCCAATTCCACTCCAGGGAACTCACTGTATCAATGTACCTTTCACCACAGTAAGCACTACACAGGCACCCTTGTTCGATCTACAGCCAAAATTCCCAACAAACGTCCTCAACCTAGCTGTGCTTCAGTGAGTTGCCAACTCCAGGTTCAGAAATACCTGGAAATTTCAGAGTTAAGCCAGGGAGAGTGGAGTTTAGGGAGGGGAAGGATCTTGGTAAGGTATAATGTAGGATTACCAGATTACCTCTTTATGTCCATCCTCTTTTGGGCTCTTTTAAAAAAAACTGATGAAAATGTCCTCTTTTGGGGTTGGATGGTTAGGAATATTCCTAGTTAGCAGCAATTATCACAGCTTAAATAGTAGGAGTATTTAAAATGAGATTTGTCATAGTGATCACTTGTTTGAAGTAGTCAGCCGGGAAATACGTCCTCTCTTTTGCTTTTCAAAATATGGGAACCCTATATAGTACCAGAAAAATATCTGCTTCATTGACTATTCTAAAGCCTTTGATTGTGTGGATCACAACAAACTATGGCAAGTCCTTAAAGAGATGGGAGTACCAGACCACCTCACACATCTCGAGTAACCTGTATAAGGGTCGGGAAGCGACAGTTAGAACTGGATATGGAACAACTGATACGTTTAGCATAGGAAAAGGAGTACAACAAGGATATATATTGTCACCTTGCTTATTTAATTTATATGCAGACTACATCATATGAAATACCGGCCTGGATGAATCACAAACTGGAATTAAGATTGCTGGGGAAAACATCAACAACCTCAGATATGCAGACATCTACTTCTGCTTCATTGACTATTCTAAACCCTTTGTGTGGATCACAACAAACTATGGCAAGTCCTTAAAGAGATGAGAGTACCAGACCACCTCATATGTCTCGAAAAACCTGTATAAGGGTTGAGAAGCGACAGTAAGAACTGGGTATGGAACAACTGATAGGTTTAGCATAGGAAAAGGAGTACGACAAGGATATATATTGTCACCTTGCTTATTTAATTTATATGCAGACTACATCATACGAAATACCGGCCTGGATGAATCATAAACTGGAATTAAGATTGCTGGGGAAAACATCAACAACCTCAGATATGCAGACGATACCACTCTAACGGCAGAAAGTGAAGAGGACCTAAAGAGGCTCTTGCTACAGGTGAAAGAGGAGAGCGCAAAATTTGGCTTGAAACTCAGCATCAAAAAAACTAAGACCATGGCATGTGGCCCCGTCACTCCTTGGCAAATAGAAGGGGAAGTCATAGAAGCAGTGACAGACTTCACGTTCCTGGGATCCCAGTTCACTGCACACGGTGACTGCAGCCATGAAATTAAAAGACGCCTGCTCTTTGGGAGGAAAGCGATGGCAAACCTAGACAGCATAATAAAAAGTACAGACATCACCCTGCCAACAAAAGTCCGCATGGTCAAAGCAATGGTATTCCCAGTAGTCATGTATGGCTGTGAGAGTTGGACTATAAGGAAGGCCGAGCGCCGAAGAATAGATTCTTTTGAACTATGCTGGAGAAGACTCTTGAGAGTCCCTTGGACTGTAAGGAGATCCAATCAGAAAAATCTGAAAGGAAATCAACCCTGACTGTCCCCTGGAAGACCAGATAATGAAGCTTAAGCTCAATACTTTGGCCACCCAATGAGAAGGGAGCGCTCACTGGAGAAGACCCTGATGCTGGGAAAGACTGAAGGTCAAAGAAGATGGGGACGGCAAAGGATGAGATGGTTAGACAGTGTCATAGATGCAACGAACATGAAATTGAGCCAACTTCAGAGGACGGCGGAAGACAGGAGGGCTGGGCCTGGCCACCACTCGTGATCTGGTCCATGGAGTCGCGAAGAGACTCAACTGTGCGACTGAACAACAACAACAACAACGAAGTCCACCTTCTAAAGCCGCAGCTTCCTCAAGAAGCAGAATAAACAACCCAATCAATAAGCGGCGCGTTGCAGTCTGGATATCAGTTGCAATTCCAGGGTATCTCCAGCCCCCACCTGGAAGCTGGCAACCGCAGCTGCGCCACCGATGTTTTGAATCAACCCAACCCCCCGGCGGCTGCGCCCCGCCCGGCTCCTTGGCCCTTCTGTCCTTCTGCTGAGCAGCCCTCGAGGGGAGGGAGACGCCGCGGGGTGGTGGTTGTTGCGGGGGTGCAGTAGAGGAGGCGGCAGGAACCCTGTCTGGAGCTCCGAACTTCTCGGGGGAAGGGGGAGGGGTTAAAAACCAGGTCGGTAGATAGGTAGGTAGGGGGGGGGGAGATCCCTGGAGGGGGCCAGTTCCCCAGTCCATGGGGCAGGCGGACAATGTGGCCCCTTTTCTAATTTGCTGGTGGGGACGCAATGCTCCCGCTAAGCGGTGGAGTCTTGTGAGCAAAAATTCTGCTTTGTGAGCTGCTGGCATTAAAGTGGTGAGCGAGCGATTGGGCTACTGCAGAAACTAGTTTGCTCTGGAGCCCCTCCTTCCTGAGCCAAAACAGAAATGTGTGAGCTGGAGGCTAAAAAATTGTCAGCTAGCTCACACAAACTCAACTTACAGGGAACACTGGTCGGGAGGCTTTGGTGCAGTGGCTAGGAGCGCGGACTCTTATCGGGGAGAACCGGGCTTTGAGTCTTCACTCCTCCACGTGCAGCTGCTGGTGTGACCGTGGGTCAGTTACAGGATCTTTCAGAGGTGTTCGCTCAGGAGCAGTTCTCTCGAAAGAGCTCTCTCAGCCCCGCCTACCTCACAGGGTGTCTGTTGTGGGGAGGGGAAAGGAGATTGTCAGCCGCTCTGAGAGACTCCTCCGAGTAGTGAAGGGTGGGGTATAAATCCAATCCTTCTTAAAACATTAGTGTCTTTCCTGTTCTCTTGAGACTCAAGGCTCCATTCTCCAACTATGGAAGGGTTTTCCTTGTGCTGTCAGGGACTGTCAAGAGCAACAGGGCCTAAGAAATAATATTTTGACTAGGTAGTTATATTGTATAAGCTACTGAGTCATTCATATAGATATATACGTATATATACACACACACATATACAGTTATATATAATTATATGTTTCCATATATAAGTATAAGTTACAATCCTTTTTTTAATAAGTATGTTACAATCCTGTATGTATGATGTCATGTATTTTCTAAGCTATGTTATTGTATTTTCCTTTCTGACTTTTCCCTGTTATTGTATACATATACATTTTGATTAAGGAATGCCCCTAACATTTCTAAAACTGTGCTTTACATTGTGTTTTTGGCAACTCTATTTGTCATACTTCCCCCCCCCTCCCCTTTTTCTTATTCCGCATCCCTTTAAAAATTCAAATAAAAATCTGTTAATACAAAAAAGTCCCTAGTTCCTTCCCTCACAGAGATATAAGGAAAAAAGCATATCTCCGTGAGGGTGGAGGATAGAGACTTCCTTTTTTTTTCTTCAAATGACTGTCCAGGCTGTGGAGGGTCTAGGGCCCCCAAAGTCAAAGTTGTTAGGGTGATGAGAGATGCAGCATTTTAGAATTATGACGTCACTCCAGAAATGCCCTTACTACATGAATGTGAAATCACATGACACCTTTCCTCTCTAGGGTTGATCTCTGGAAAAAAAGCGGTCTATACATGTGAAACAGAAGCTGGATATTCATGGTTCTGTCTGGCTGCCTTTTTTCAAATGAAAAAAAGAGAGAGAGCAACAGGGCCGAGGGAGTTAGGGAGCCTCCTCAAAAGGCCCCCAGCATATGTTGCGGCAAAGCTGCTCGACAGTTGTAATGATACAAGAATACAAGAACCCGTGGGCACTCCATGAAACTGCAGAGCGGTCGGGTTAGAACGGATAAAAGGAAGTACTTCTTCACCCAAAGAGTGATTAACACATGGAATTCACTGCCACAGTAAGTGGTGGGTGCTACAAGCATGGACGGCTTCAAAAGGGAATTAGATAAGCATATGGAGCAGAGGTCCATCAGTGGCTATTAGCCACAAGGTATAGCTAGGGGCTCTGGGGCAAGTGATGCTCTGTCTTCTTGGTGCTTGGGGGGGGGGGGGTCAACAGTGGGAGGGCTTCTAATGTCCTGGCCCCACTGCTGGACCTCCTGATGGCACTGGTATTTCTGGCCACTGTGTGACACAGAGTGTTGGACTGGATGGGCCTTTGGCCTGATCCAACATTGGCGTCTCTTATGTTCTTATGTTCTTAATTCCCTCCCTACACAAGCACCATTTTTCTGTAGAGGATAGCATGTAAACTTGCATGTACATCATCACAGGTGATAAAGTGTATGTTAAAAAAAACTTCCTTGTATATATGTCATAGGATCTCATGTGCATGCACCAAAACAGGTACAGTATTATGTGTGATGGTATGCATACTGGGTATGTATCACTGTAGTCCTGAGAATGCTTTCCTGGGAGTAAGCCCAATGGAGTTCTGAGTAGACCTGCTTAGGACTGATATGTGATGCTGGTTTCCTAGAGACAAGGGATATCCATGTCCGATGCTCTTCTGTTAATTGGCTGTAACGTTGTCTCCAGTATAATGTGTCTCCTCTCCTGTGTGGAGGAGCTGGTGGTGGAAAGTGCCATCAAGTTGCAGTCGGCTTGTGGTGACCCTGTAGGGTTTTCAAGGTAACAGACATTCAGAGGTGGTTTGCCATTGCCTGCTAATGCATAGCAACCCTGGACTTCCATGGTGGTCTCCCATTCAAGGATGAACCAGGGCTAACCCTGCATAGTCTCAGAGATCAGGCTAGCCTGGGCTATCCAGGTCCAGGCTGTGGAGGGTCTAGGGCCCCCAAAGTCAAAGTTGTTAGGGTGATGAGAGATGCAGCATTTTAGAATGATGAGGCCACTCCAGAAAGTCCCATACTACATTAATGTGAAATCACATGACACCTTTCCTCTCTAGGGTTGATCTCTGGAAAAAAGAAATCGGTCTATACATTTGAAACAGAAGCTGGATATTCATGGTTATGTCTGAGTGCCTTAACCTGTTCCTCCCGTAAAAAACACACACAAACCCGAAAACCCTGCCTCCCAATCTCCACATCAGTCATTTTTTCCCCTAACGAATATTGAACATATAAACACGTCTGAAATGTTCATGTGACACTTTTAACAAACAGGTCGGTGGTCTGCTGAAATGGGGTGGGGGGGCAGGATGGATGTTTGCGGCAACTTTTCTAGATGCTGAAGTACACATCTGTCATTCCAGTTGTGATTTCAGGAGGAACCCTAGCTTATCCCACAGCCAATGGATGTTCTGTCAACTCTGGGTTTGATGTTATGTTTGTTTTCACCATTTTCAGCTTTTGAGGCATTTGCAAGTCTGGTCTGATGGATAATTTTCTGTCTGCCACGTTTCCTTTGCATCTGATATTAGATGAGTCCAGTACCAAACAAAAGCTTTAAGGGTATCTGTAACTAGGCCACCAGATCTTGTTAGATAATTTGGAGAATTAGCTAAGAAAAATAATTGTGAACAAGAGGAAAATGGAGTGGAATATGGAAAAATTCTGCTTAAATGTCCTTTCGTTGCATGTAGGGAGAACACCTCCGCTTCAACCTAGTGCAGTTCACTGAACTGCACATTTAAAATTATTAGTCTGCAACTGTAGGCTAAAAACTTTAAATAGCTGTGATGATTTATATATTTGTTAGAGTTTTTAATGCTGTAAAATGTTAGTGTTTTGGAGGTGGTCAGAGCTGTGGGTTCAGGTCGTGACAACGAATAAGCTTATTCCTGTTTCATACTTGGAGAAAGGTAATAGTAAAATAGGGGATATAGCAGCGGAAGTGAGCGGGTGGCTGGAGAAAAGTATTCTTTTTATTCTGTACGTCTTACAGCCACTTTCATGGATGAGGCCTAATGTAAGAAGAATGAGAACTCTGAAGTCTTTGTGGCTTCTGGGTGCAGAAGGCTGGTTGCTCGTGGAAGTAGTGATAAGAACAATTTCTATGTCACACAGAAAAAAAAATGTGTCAACAGGAAGAAGACTGAGCATATGGAGGTCAAACCCAGAGACATATGAGGAGAATTGGTTTATTTATGTATAATTTAAATTTATTGACCGCCCCTCTCTGGGTACACAGAGCTCAGGGTGGTGAACAGCAGTTGATGTTTGGGTAGTCCATGGAAGTGGAAGCCTGATAATCACAGGAATTGTTGTGAATAAGGTGGTGGTTTCAGCGATAAGATGAATTATTCTTCCTCTGCATTGGAACTGATACTTGTGGAGCAGAAGTAATATAGCAACTTCGAAGTCTCACCCATAGATTAAAAATTAAGTTTGGGTATCAGCAGCTAATGGTTAGTTACAAACTGCTATTTAATTTGGTGTAGTAGTCAAACACTGTGAAGACTGAGCTAGTGATAACTTTCAGTCTGTGATACCCTGTTGCCACAAAGAAGGCCACCCCATATATGTTATCTCAGGGTTATTTTTGGGTAATATTCTTTGACTTCAAAAGCTGTAAAATTACAGGACAAATATAACCCTTAGTATAAAGACTAGATTGGTATCTTTGGCCCCTTTCAAGCAGCCTTCGTAATCCGTTTTAGTAGCCAGTTGCTAACAGATTTTTTTGTGTCATTTCAGGCGCAACTGGCTGCTAACAGATTTAATTTACCTTTTCTTTTTTTTGAATCCCCCTAAGGGGAGTTTTTTATTGATTTTTATACAAACTACAAACTATAACCGGAAAAGTAGGGAAGGGAACTACATCTAAGGAGAAAGGGACCCACTAATAACTAAAAACCCAAGAGTAGGAGATCATACATCAGGTTATCTCAATGTTATTCTAAGAAGCTAATAATACAATAAATATAGTTGGTTGTGCTAGTTTAATTATCTTTTAACTATCCATTTAACTGTTTAAAGAAGACCCCAGAGCATCCCCAAAGTTATTTCAGAATTTTCAGGCACAAATCAGAGTCCTTCAGCCATTATTTGTTCTTATCTTTTCTAATCCTCAATTTGTATGAACTTTTGGGGGCAGCCGCCCCCTTTTCAGAGGGTGAGTCCTTGTCAGAAGACCCCGAACCTAACTCGCCATCAGATTTGCTTTCTTCTTCTTCCTTCTTGTCCTCAGCTGGTTCCCCAAGCTGTGTTCGCAGAAAATCACGTGCTTTAAGAACAGAGTCAATCTTTTCTTTTTTGTTGTGGAGTTTGAAAATGACGCATTCTGGAATCAGCCATCTGTAACTGATGCCATTTGTTTGTAGAAAAAGGATTAATTCTTTATATTTCTTCCTCTTCTGTCTTATGTCAAATGGAATGTCCTTTAAAATCCTGATGTTGTTGTCCCCAATTTTCAAGGGTGTTCCCGTAGTTGCTTTCAAAATAGAGTCTCTCACATGTCTCTTCGAGAATCTGACTACTATTTCCCCAGGCAGATTATTTTTCTTGATGTATAAGGAATAGGACCTGTAGACCACATCCATCTCGCTGTAGAGGTATTCCGCTGTCAAATCTGTCATTGGGGCTATTGCTTCACTCAGCCGTTGCTTCAGATTCTCTCCCTTAATTTCCGGGACCCCTTGAAACCGTAGGACCAAATTGGCTTTCTCCATTTGCAGCTGTAAAAGTTTTGACTCTTCCGTGGCTTGCTTCATTTCCAGCTTTTGCACATTTTCTTAACTTTTTTAGTATTGGCGTCTATTTCCTTCACCTTCTCTCCCATTTGCTCTGTTGCTTTTAAAGATTGAGTCAGTTGTAGCTGCTGTGAAGCCAAACTCTGACCAATTGTTGACAGTTGTTGCTTAATATTAGTCATCTCATCCAGCAGAGGGCGCAAGGAATCTGCCAATAGTTTGGAAAGCTCAGTGGCCTCTTCAGTTGGAGGACTACCCACTAGTTTCGCTTTGAAAAGTTTTTCTTTCTCCGGTTTCTTCCCCGCCATCTTTTTGGATTTGTTTACTTTTCAAAAAGTTGCTGAAGTCTCTGATATTCGCCCAAACGCTTGTCTGCGCTCTGGTAAGTCTCTTAAAACAGAATCAAACACTTATTTTTCTGCTCCCCCCTCTTTATTCCGTGTTTTCGTTTATGCTCCCCTGCTTGCTTTCCGTCGCTCTTTAAGGGGGGCAGCTTTCTTTTTAAATCTTCATGCTCGCTTCAACCCGACTCACAGTTTGTTGTTGGCCAACCAGCCTTGCTCGGCATCGTTTTTTCCGCCCGATCTCCAATGCTTGTCCCTGTCAGCAGCACTTGTACCATACGGTCACTCAGCGGCAGGACCTTTGGGGTGGAGGAGCGCCTCAATTCTCCGGCATTTCGCCATCAAAGAGGTCACCCCTCAAAAGGCTCCGGGGGGGTCACGACCTGTCGGACCCCCTCCTACACGCTGGTGTGCTGTTTGCATCCCCAGGACGCCCGGGAGATGCGTCTGCCTGCGTATCGCCATAAACCGGAAGTCCAGATTTAATTTACCTTTTCATACAAGGCTGCTTGCGTCCAGTTGGCAAACTGGGGTTGCACCATTTTTGAGGTAAACTGCTTTCTTCTGTTTTGACCGCTTCTTTGTGCTTCTGAATTGCTGTAGTCTGCTTAAAATATCTGCAGCACTTTCAGTAATGCTGCTCCCCCACCCTTTTTTGCTGTGTGGTCTTTTTTTGTTTTTGTTTTTATCATTCTTCAGCGTTGTAGTGGGACCATTGAGATGCCTTGCTGCTATTTTGGTCTAGTGCGATAGCTCTCAACTTAGAACAATAAAAAAAGACAGGACCGGCCACACGGTGAAATGGCAGTGTTTGAAATGGCCAGAATGCTTCAGAGACGGCTCATTAACGTAATGAAATTCGCTGTATGAAACCCCCATCCCTGCATCGTTTTAGTCAGAATCGGGCCAATAACAGATGACATCTGGTTTAGAACAGTAATGTGAAAGGGGCCTTTGTGTACTTCTTCTGTTATGCTCTGGGCATAACACCTGCAGTATTGGGGTTGTGAATCTTGTGGCTAAACAAACATCTGATATATTCATTAACAAACCTACTTTACAAATGACAAATGGGAAGATTCATACGTACAGATCCAACCAGCTGTTACCAATATGTGACCCATTCCAAATACAGGTACAGTTTCAGGGCTCTCACACAGCAGCTACTTTTTACATTGCAGGAGATGGCACTGATAACCTCCTCAGCTATGGAACAGTCATTACCCTGGTCTAAAACATTCATCCAACCCAGCTGGACCAGATTCTTCAGGTTAACACATAGGTTTTGTGTCATATGTAAGCACAAGAACTCTCGGGTCAGGCTCCGCATTGTGAAGTCTGTTGTCTCATCACAGACACATTCCATTTCTTGGACTGGATCCAGTCAGCTTTTCTGCTGGGAGAAAAGAACATAGGAGTCTCCTCTGAGCAGCAAAAAAGACTTTACTAGGAATCACAGGACCTGCAAGTACAAAAAAAACATGAGGGATGGGGACTGTAGTCGGGAGGGGAATCGGGGGTGAGATCCAGTGGAAAAGCTGGCCTGCTCCACCATGTGTGAAAACTAGCAGAGGAAGAATATGAATGCTTAGGAAGACCTGATATCACTGAGAAGGTAGGATGTACCACAAGGGTCTCACCAATTGTGGCTGTTCCCAAACAGGGAAACTCAAACTGTGTATGGATGTGCACCTGCCCAAGTCATCAAGTGAGAACAGGACTTCATATACACTGTTCATAACCTGACTTGAATGGAGCCAAGATATTCTCCACCAGTTTGGTGTAGTGGTTAAGATTAGAACCCAGATTGGTGTAGTGGTTAAGATTAGAACCCAGATTAGAACCCAGATTCCCCACTCCTCCACTTGCACCTGCTGATGTGACCTTGGGTCAGTCACAAGCTCTGGCACAGCTGTCCTTGAAAAAGAGCAGTTTGTGTCAGAGTTCTCTCAGCCCCACCTACCACACAGGGTGTCTGTTGTGGGGAGGGGAAGGGAAAGGAGTTTGTAAGCCACTCTGAGACTCCAAGTGAAGGGTGGGGTATAAATCCAATCTCCTCTTCTCTTCTTCAAACTTGATCTTAATGCTGGATATCACTAAATAGAACTTCTCCCAGGATCCAAATACATGGCCACGTTTATCAGTTATGCTGGTTCTTTGCTGCTACAAACCAGATTAGTTTTTGGCTGCTGAAATTTTTCTGAATAGTCTGGAAAAACTTGTCTGGGCTAGTTGGGATGCTCAACCTCAGTGAAGACATCTTATGGTTGGGACAGCTTAAAAGGAACATAATGACAGGCTTGATGCTGTCCTACTTAGATCAAGACGGGTAGCCGTGTTAGTCTGTCTGTAGCACCAGAAAAGAGCAAGTGTCCAGTAGCACCTTAAAGACTAACTGGATCCTGGCCAGGGTATCACCTTGTGAAACTTGATGCATGGAGTGGGCATAGGTTGGAACCCCCAGTGTCCTCATTCTGCACTTGGAGTGCTGCATACTAAAAAACCCAGTCTAAATGAAGCACCAGGAAAGTGCAAAAATAAAATGAGGGGTTATACCTCCGTTTTGTAGTATAAATCCAATATGGAAGAGGAAAGGTTAGAGAATTTGCCCAACCAGTGGCCAAAACATAATCAATAGCACAAGAAGCAGGCTCCAAACACTGTTACTGTTCCAGTAGAAACTCTTTTCCACAAAAGTCCAAGATCTGGTAGTTCAGGAGTTGTGCTTGCCACTGGGAAAAGTGGTAGGTTACGGCCAATAATCCCTCTAAGCGGTGAAGTCTTGTGGGCAGAAATTCTGCTTTGTGAGTGGATTTTTAAAAACTATATGTTATGTTTAATGTTTAAATCATTCTTAAAACATAGTTTAAAAGAATTCATTCTGAGGTTTTGTTAGTTTATTTTGCTTTTTCATATAGTAACGAGGTGAGAGGAGAACAGAGGGGAAAGGATATTTACAGTACTTATCAGTTTCTTTGTTATTTTATTGTTATATAGTTAAATAAAAATGAAAAATGAAAAGTTCTTTTAAAAAAACTACACACACATATTCCATACAAAAAGTTCAAAAATGAAAGTCACATAATGCCCTTTATTAAAACCAGACTAGTGATTTTAATTATTATTATTTGTTTCTGTCTTATAGAGTAAATCACCTTAGAGGATAAATGAAGGAATTTAAGGCATTTTTAATTACCAGAGACTTCTTCAGTAGGTGATGCCAAGGATGGAACCTGGCATCTTGCACATGGAAAAACACAACCCTGAGACATCACGGTATGTGAAGGAGGGGAAGAAGAGGTGACTCAGGGATCTGGTTGATAGCAAGCCTGTCAATCCCCACAGGATGTTGTCCAATTGGACTGCAGAATTTATAGCCTCTGTATGAAGCTTTTTCTTTCTTTTAAACATGAATTCCTAGCATGGACTAGGGCAGTGTAAAAAGACGGATCCAGATTAAAGGAACAGATTTGCGAAGTACATCACCAGCATGCGCTGTGAGATACAGTACATCAAGCTCCCTCCAAAGGGGGTAGTAAGAAGGCCATATTGACCTGTTGATTCACAACATAAAGGGGGAGTGCAGTAGAGAAAATTCCATTTCCCATCCAGGGTAAATTTACAGCACTCATACTCTGCGATGGTTAAATTAGAGACAAAGGGCTATTTAACGTGTAGGCCATCAAAAACACTAGAGAGGATCACTGGAATCAAGCATATATTTGCTAAGGTTGGAACATCAGCTCGTAATTACAGTTTGCACATCAGAGACTTTGTGCCATGGGGCAGCTGGCTTGAGTACAAAAACATAGGACATCCTTTAAAAGATTGGTTTATGGAGTTCATCTTAATCCCTGACAGGAACTGAAAGCGTCTTATAACATTTCCATCCTCACTAGAATCCTGCGAGGCAGGCCAGTTGAGAGACTGAGATGGTCCAAGGTCAGCAGGTTTTCAGGCAAAATAGCACCTGTACCTGGGTCCCCCAGATCCAGTGCAACACTCAAACCACTATACCAAGCTGGCATTCGCTGCAGACATCATCACATAAGAGTGACTCATACAGGTTTATCATTGTTAATGGAAAAAACAGTGGCAGCTAAGGAAATCTCCCAAATGAATGATGGTACTGAAGGCTACCATGGATCTGAGGGGAGAGGCAAACTACCTAGCCTTGCCTCTAAAAGCATATTTGCTGATCACTACTGACTCCCCCATGGAGCTGTGCAACAGCCTTGCCAGTGTTTGAAACAATACCTATGTTGAAAAGCCCCTTAGGGTTACGTATCAGTGCTGAGAGACTGCAGCAAGGTGGTGTACCAAGTCTGCTGTGTCACTGTGTCAGTCTTTAAAACTAGGCATTAACAAGAGAGCTTGGAGTGGAGATCAACAAAGAACCGGTTCTCACCCTGGAATCAAGGTGTCCCAGTCGAGATACTGAAGGTTGACTTCATGTCGATGCTGGCAAACAATGGTGAGAAGCAGAAATGCTTCATTGTCATGGGGATTGTAACCATCCCTGCAACGACTGTTGGAGTCGAGATTGTTGATGACTCCAAGGCGAAAGGGACCCACGGGGTCAAGCCGGCTCCTGGATAAGTGGTTTTGACTCCAGGCCGGGGCCGATTTGCTGGGGCCACTGAGTCAGAGGCTCAGCTAGGCAACACCTCCAGGTTTCTCCCCTCCGGGCACACAAAGCCAAGGAGGGGGATAGTGCCTGTATTCAGGCTGGTGTGTCGCCAAAGCCTTTGAAAGGAGCCAGTAAGTCCGAGGCTCTGTTGCACCGTACCTCATCACAGAGGGAGAATGTGCCTTTATTTAGGCTAGTGAGCAGCGAAATCCTTTGAAAAGAGCTCTTCTGAGTCCAGCTCTATCCATATATGCTTTCACGGGAAATTGGTGACGTCAATAGCAGGCAACTGTGTTGTATGAACCCTTAGGCAGTTAAGGTACAGAGAATGGCTATTTAACAGCACCATTCTAAAGCGATAGTTGGTCCCATCATGAGGAAAACCAGAAACATTTCTTCTTTAAAATTTAGTTTAACATTCACTAGATTATTGATGACAAAAGGAAAGATGTTGAGAGAGAAAAATAGCCTCTAGAATGAGGTGAGGGGAAAAATAGAGGACTGCAAAGGAGGTCTGTTCTCTGTGGCGGAAAAAAAACTGAGGGAGTAGCGCCTTTCCTGCTGGTCATGTGATGGTTTTGGTGGGAAAGTGTCATGTGGGACTGCACAGAAGCCACAAAAATGAATGTGCAGGAACTGATGCATTTTTTCCCCTCAAGTTCCATGCTGTTCCCAAAGCTGCACTAGAAAAGGTTCAAGACCCCCACAGATGAAGATAATTGTCTACAGCATGTGATTGGCGTGGTCCAGAATGAGCAGTGGAATGCTTTGCTTTGAACATCTGTTACACCCCACACTCTTTGGGCTCATACGTTACCTCATGAATAACATAAAGAATGGTGTAAACGATTAACTAAGCAGCTTCTTTAGGAGAAGGTTTTGAATCCTAATAATGGACTCAAAAGCAGAAGTGGACCTCCTGGAATTTTGGCCACTGTGTGACACAAAGTGTTGGATTGAATGGGCTGTTGGCCTGACCCAACATGGCTTCTCTTATGTTCTGAGCCAGTCCTGTCTCCTTTGTCAGGCAGCAGTGCTAGATCACAAAGTTCCTCATCTATTATTAGACAGTCTCTGAAATGCTATGGAGGTTTTCTTTAGGGTTCTCTTAACGTCAGGTGTCCCCGGCCTTTTTTTGAGTCTGCAGTCACCTTTGGAATTCTGACATAGTACAATGGGCACAGCTGTAAAATGGCCACCACAGTTTACCTTCAGTCACACAGTGAAGATCCTTGTGCTGTGGTGGCCCCTGCTGCCAAAGCAATGCACGGTGGATCAGGCCAAAGGCCCATCCAGTCCAACACTCTGTATCACACAGTGGCCAGAAATACCAGGTGCCATCAGGAGGTCCAGCAATGGGGCCAGGACACTAGAAGCCCTCCCACTGTTGCCCCCCCCCAGGCACCAAGAATACAGAGCACCCCTTGCCCCAGAGCCCCTATCTATACCTTGTGGCTAATAGCCACTGATGGACCTCTGCTCCATATGCTTATCTAATTCCCTTTTGAAGCCGTCCATGCTTGTAGCCGCCACCACTTTTTGTGGCAGTGAATTCCATGGGTTAATCACTCTTTGGGTGAAGAAGTACTTCCTTTTATCCATTCTAACCCGACCACTCAGCAATTTCATGGAGTGCCCACGAGTTCTTGTATTGTGAGAAAGGGAGAAAAGTACCTCTTTCTCTACCTGCTCTTTCCCATGCATAATCTTGTAAACCTCAATCATGTCATCCCTCAGTCGTCGTTTCTCCAAGCTAAAGAGCCCCAAGCGCTTTAACCTTTCCTCATAGGGAAAGTCACTCAAATGATTCAAATCTCAGATGACCAGTCAGGAGTCTTACTAGGCAAAGGCCCTGCCCACTTTCTGAAAACACTTGGCGGGTGCCAGGAAAGGTGTTGGTGGGTGCCATGGTGGGGATCCCCCGCTCTGCATGCTGGAACTTGGCAAGCTGCCATGAAAGGCCTTGGTGGGCCATGTTTGTTTCATTGGACTGTCCTGAATAAATGTATACTTTGGTTACCTGAGTGACTTCAACATACACAGGGCAAGGAGAGGCAGGAGACTCAAGAAGGAAGGAAGGAAAGACTGATTCGGAACTGAGAAGAGAGGGATGTTTGAGGAGGAGTAGGAAGTGTGATAGAATAGGATGGGAAAGGGGCCGGATACGGAGGCAGAGATGCTGGGCACCTTGGGTGCTGCCATGGAGACATCTGCAAGTGTTTCATGTCCTCTAGGGAAACCTGCAGCCCCAAAGGAGAAATTGGCTATGAAGTTGAGAGGAGCGGAATAAACAAGCATCGGTGCAGGCAAGACAGCTCAGAGTCCTGGTTTTCTGTCCAGAACAGAGGTGGAAGGATCCAACATGAGAAAAACATTAGTGTGTGCATTACAAAAAAAGTCCCTCCCACAAAGTAGCGGAAGTATTTTCGTTGTCCTTGGAACAAGGAGAAAAAAAACAGGGAGAGGGGGAAATTGGTCCGCTCATGTACTAAAGTGATATAATATCCTAGAGACCAAGGGGTTAGGCTTCCCAATTACTTATCTCTCCCTACCTCCCAAGTCATGTTTTTGCTAATCCTGTCCCCCAGTTTATCTGGATCAGATGTTAGCCTAGTGGACAGCATTGCCAGTGTTGCTTCTCGAACAGACACTGACCCGTGGTCCAACGGCCATGAATGCCAGTGTTGAGGTGCCAAAGCAGGGTGAGCTGTGTTGCCTATTTCTTCCTATAGTGTATACTGGTTGGCCCAGGAACCTAAGAGTGCAGTCCAAAGAAAAGTTACTTAGACTGGAGTAACTCTGTAAGTGCGCTGTACATATTCTCCTTTATGTTACCTGTCAGTGCTGGGGATTAACAGAGGAGCTCTTTCTTCCTGCACCTACCCCATAGGCTGTACTTGCTTGTTCTGCTTGGGCAGCTTTTGTCCTCACATTCCCTTTTAGAAGCTGCAAATCTATGCTGCCAGGCTATTGTAGAAGTCGTCTGGAGAGACCCAGTGACATCTCAGGAACCCTCATCTAGTGTTCACGTGGGTATCAGATCATGCCTTCCGTTAGGATGGCAGGGCTCTAAAGGCAAACAATCAACAAACAGTTATAAAACGGAGCAGTTAAAGTAATTAATCTTTTACAGTCTGTTTGCTTACCAGGGGAAACTGGCCCTGTCACGGGCAAGTGTATTGGATCCATAATTGATGTCTGAGATAAAATGGCTCTGTAAATATTTTATTATCCTGTTTCTCCAGCATCCCTTAAGTTATGAAGACATCTGCATTTTGAGGCACGGCTCTGAAATGGAGGAGACGGGCAGGGAAGCGGTCGCAACCGCTGTGCAGAGGGTGGCCGGGATGCTTCAGCGGCCAGACCAGCTGGACAAAGTCGAGCAGTATCGTCGGAGGGAAGCGCGCAAGAAAGCTTCAGTGGAAGCAAGACTGAAAGTATGGGACTTCAGAGTTAAGCTTGTATGGTTTTACTTTATGACAGAGAATAGCTGTAATCAGTGTTCCGTCTAAGCTGAGTTAGTGTGAGCTAGCTCACAGTGGTTTTAGCTTCCGGCTCACCCATTTTTGTCTCAGTCCAGGAAGGAGGGCTCCAGAGCAACCTAATTTATGTAGCAGCCAAATTGCTCGCTCACAGATTTAATGCCAGTAGCTCACAAAGTAGAATTTTTGCTCACAAGACTCTACAGCTTAGAGGGAACATTGGCTGTAATGATATATTTTTAGAAGGCATTTCTTCATTGCTGTTGAAGAGGTTTGGGGATAATCTGGCCTCTGGCAAAGGTGGGGCTTTGCCTCAGACCAGGGGTTATTTCGTAGAAAAAGAGGTGCACGAGCTCATTAGCATAACTCATTAGCAGAACTCATTTGCATATGCCACACCCCCTGACATCACCGGAAGTGTGTCAGATGGCAACACCCACCGCTCAGGCTCCACTGGACTGTTTTGGATTGCTAGCTATTGGGGTGGGGGGGAGAACGTGCAGATCTGACCTCGCAGAGGAAGGAGAGCTTGTACCTGAATAAAACTTGGTCTTAAAGGTGCCACTGGACTGTCTTGGATGGGGGGGACAGGGGGGCTCTACAACTTACCTGCTGCTTCTTGCTCTGACTGAGGGCTGCTGGGAACAGGTGGTGGGGCTTGTTGCATGTGCCTGCCCCCTGGGCTTTTTACTGCCGGAGCTCCGCTCCTGTGCACTCCTGCAGGAAATGACCCCTGCCTCAGACACTATTGCACTGAAAAGTAAGGGAGCAGAATGGCAGAGGCAGACACCGTCTCTTCCCCTCCCTGCCTCTTCCTTGTCATAGTTTCTTGAGGAGGCGGCAGCCTTATCATTTAGGCAGAAAACCTTGTAGCACCTTAAAGACTAACCTATTGGACGTGGGTTTGAGTCTCTGAAGGCTTGTGCCACAATATCGTTGTGTGTATTTTGGCTGTTTGAAACGGTTTCTCTTCAGTAATCCCTACAGAAAATCGTATTTACCCCCCCCTTTTGAAATATAACTAGAAGTGATTCACATTAAATCCTTTGACTCTACTCAGAATACAGAGTTGATATATCTTGTTCATTATGTAACACTGAAAACAGGATTGTTGTGCCTGTTGTGAATATATTTGGCCTACAAATTTTATTTGTGAATCTTTAAAGAGGCAGAGGTTGTCTAACAAAATCACCTCTCTTGAACAAGGAAATCATCTAGCATTTTGAGGGGTTTGTTTTTCTTTTCTAATTTACCTAATTCTTGTGCAGCGTACTCCTAAGCATGTTTACTCAGAAGTAAGTCCCCGTTAACTCAGTAGTGCTTCCTCCCTAATAATGGTGTTTAGGATTGCAGCCTTAGATTTCCCATCTTCCCGTCCCTCCCATGTACCAGATTCCCCCTCCAGCACTTCTTTCATCCCACACAATTCCCATTGACGAGCCTCTCGTTTCATCTCCTGATTGACTTTAGAAAAACTCCACATTTTTTGTTGAACTGATAATATCAGTCTATTAATTCAGGGGGGGGGGGGAAACTTGCCTGCACATTTCATCTGTCGTAATCATGACACATTCTGTCTGCAGAATTCTACAAGCTCCTGCATGTATCCTCACGTAGGTTTGGATTCAGCCAGCTTTTCTGCTAGGGATAAAAGCAGGAGGGGGTCCCCTTTGCCCTTGAAAAAAGACTATGCTGAGAATCATAGGACCTGCAGGTACAAAAGCCATGTGGAATAGGGGACTATACTATGGAGGGGAATTAGAAGAGATTGAATGAAAAAGCTGGCTGGATCCAACTGGTATATTTTAATATCCCCATGGTAGTGGGAAGGGGAATATGAAACCCTTGGGTTTTAATTTTATGTAAATGTGGTTTATTTTGATGAAAACATTCTACTTTGAATCCAGAGAACTACTTGAGGTGTACCCAAGATTGTATGTGTCCAGTGAAATTTTAGACTTTCCCCCATAACTATCAACTTCACGATGCTTTGGCAGCTCTCTTCAGGATGCTGCCACATGCCAGTTTGAAAGTAGAGCTTAGTTCCACTCTTTTGTAGTGGTGATGGAGGGAGTGCCCACATGGACATTACCCTGCAGCCAATCTGCAGATTCCCCTTTGAGCTGGAGAAAACATTCCCCCGTTCTTCTTTAATGGGGGGGGGCCCTTCCTCCTTTCCAAGCAGGGAAAAATCCCCATGTGGAAGTAGCCCTAGATTCAAGCATGGGTTGTCAGACAACTAGGCAGATCTTTATTCAGTAAACACAAATCCAGAATTAATTCTTTTAGATCCTAGCTTTCTAACAGACAGAATATTTTATCACTATTTGAAAGAACCTAATATTGTAAAGGGAATTACTTAATACATACATGTATAGAGCTTTCTAATGTACAGGAGAAATTTTCTTCAATATCTTCAAGAAATGATAGTCATACTACATACCGTGAGTTGATCAAAGTTAATGTGTATGTTATAAAAAGATTCCAGCTTCTTATTTTGTACCTATTGTTTTCATATAATATGATTACAATTAGGGATGGGCACAAGCCCACAAATGAACCAGGGGTTTAGGAGAACATGTCTCCCATTATCCACTCATGAACTTCCATGTTTTTCATGGAGCTTTGTGAGGTTCATGGGGGACACATTCTTGGGTTTCGAAGGCATTTTGTTGGAGCTCAGTCAGGCTGGCCCAACCTGGAGCCTGACTTCTGGGTGGGCCGAACTCCCCAAACCACCAACCAGTTCATGCAGTGGAGGAGTTCGTTGGAGGTTCATGAAAACCAGGAACCTATGACAAACCTCAGTTTTCTGAGTTTGTGCCCATCCCTAATTACAATACGTCATTATTATTCATTATCTGTTTTGATTAAAAAGTTTTGTCTTTTGAGTGTTGATTTCCTCCTAATGGTACCCTGCTTTGTGATGCATTAAAAACGAGCCTTGCCAAAATATTTGGTATGATCAAAGGTTCTTGGATGTTTGTTGCTCATGTAGAGCAGGCTAACTCTTCAGCTCATATTTCCAGGCAGCGATCCAGTCACAGCTAGATGGAGTCCGAACTGGCTTGAGCCAACTGCACAATGCGCTGAATGACGTCAAGGATATCCAGCGTTCTTTGGCTGATGTCAATAAAGACTGGCGGCAGAGTATCAACACCATAGAAAACCTCAAGGATGTTAAGGATGCTGTAGTGCAGCACAGCCAACTTGCAGCAGCTGTAGAAAACCTAAAAAATATCTTCTCAGGTACAAGTTTGTGATATGTGGCTTTACCCTGAAGGGGAAATGACAAGATCTAAAGCTATGATGGAGTTAGCAGAGGCACCGATAATGTTGGGAAGGCATTGCCAGAGTAGGGTTGTGTCAGCAAGCTGCCATTTCCTTGGGGCAAGTCTCGTCCCTTTCTCCTCCCCGCCCCTCCCTTACTCCTGTAGTTATTATCCTCTTCATGATGGGCATCTGTAACTGCCAAGGTTCTCCAGCTGGTGTGATGGGGTGTTGTGTCTTTGCGCTTTGGCTTGTTTAGTATTCCCGTGTGAACTCGACTTGTGTTTATAGAACTGGCCGTTGCTGTTCTCAGGCTGCTTCGCGCCTTTTCTAATCTGTAACCTAACGAGGGAAATGAGCTCATTGGTTTGAACCTGGTTTGAAGTTCCTTTAATACACCGTCCCTGGCTCTTGTAGTTATTCCTAACAATCTCTGTATGTTCATGATCAACCATGCTTTGGAAATAAATCTTGCTTCGTTAAGAACGTGGATCTATTCTCCTGATTTGGGATCTAACAGGTTGTGCTGTACAAAATAGTTTATAAAGTCACTTAGATAAATAATTAGGGACTGTGGTCTATACTTCTGTGTATAGCCTGCTGTAAGTAGGATCCTACTATGTAATTTTTGCATCATTTAATTTGTCATGTTAATATTTATGCCTTGCTTCGATTCTATTTTTTTAGATTTCTGGTTGGTTCCAAACTTCTAGCATCCTAATCCTGTTGCATTGTTCATTGACTGTACTATCCTGTTGATTGGAGTAACTCCCTCTTGTGTAATTCGCCTTGTCCCAGTGAGAAAGGCGGACTATGAAATAACATAAATAAATAAACACTGAACCCTACTTCCCATGATTTCTTATGTAACTGAGGTTCAGAAACTGGATCAGGAGCTACAGTATTAAATTCCTTTTTCTTTTGCTTCCCAGTGCCAGAGATAGTTCGGGAGACCCAGGACTTGATTGACCAGGGGCAATTGCTGCAGGCTCACCGGAAGCTGATGGACTTGGAGCGCTCTCGAGATGATCTCATGTACGAGCAGTACCGCATGGACAGCAAGAACACTCGGGACATGAATCTCATTGACAACTATTTTGGAGATATGCAGAAACTCTCTGACGAGCTGGCCAAGCAACTCTGGATGGTCATTCAGCGGGCTATGGTCACCGTCCGCCGAGATCCAACCTTGCTGGTTTCAGTTGTCAGACTAATTGACAGAGAAGAGAAAATAGACAGGCGAATGTTAGATCGGAAAAAGCAGACGGGATTCATTCCACCAGGCAGACCTAAAAAATGGAAGGAGAAAATGTTCAGTGTGTTGGACCGAACTGTCACGACTAGGATTGAAGGCACCCAAGCAGACACCCGGGAATCTGACAAAATGTGGCTTGTTCGTCATCTGGAAATCATCCGCAAATATGTCCTTGATGACTTGCTGGTGGCAAAAAATCTTCTGGATCAGTGTTTTCCACCACATTATGAAATTTTCAAAAATTTACTAAGCATGTATCATCAAGCATTATCTGCTCGCATGCAGGACTTGGCTTCTGAAGATCTGGAAGCAAATGAAATTGTTAGCCTTTTAACATGGGTTTTAAATACTTATAAAAGGTAAGGGTGCTGTGTAGTAGAACAGCAGCAATTAATTGTTTTCTTTTTTAAAGAATGCTTGGTTTGGGGTTGATGGCATAGTTCGCCCAGGTTTATAAGGAACGCAAAAAGCGAGGCAAATGGACCATACCTTTACATTTTAATTTAAAAAATTTAAGTTACTTTTTAAATGGTTTAAAAGGTTTAAAAACACAGTTCTATTCCTCTCTTTTGTAATATTTTTTTATAACCCTTACACTTTTATGGTATTACGAGCTTTTTCTGGTTGTTATAGAACCTTGGGGATTCTTTTTCATTGTATTTCAAATTGATTGAACTGTACTGGTCGAAGACTGTAATAATAAACTGACTGACATAGTTGGCAAGGGCAGGTTTACAAAATGTGAATGGGATTTATATATGTGTGTGTGTGTGTGTACACACACAACTATACATATAGCTATATATGTGCAGCTGGATCAACAGTAATATATACTTACCATAGGATTTACATACACAGACTCAATTTTGTGGCTCAATATGAAGCTTCATTACAAGGAAATCTGATGATTGATCCTACAATGCATATTTTTTTCTAAGTTTGCAATCTTAAGGACATTTACATGAGAGCAAGACCCACTGATTTCAAGGGGACATTCTGAAGAAGCATTATTAGTCTTGCACTGTGTATAGGCAGGGCTTATGCTCATGGCAGTGTATATAGGCAGAGCTTGTGCATGAACACAGGAAGCTACCTTATAGTGAACCAGATCTTTAGTTCATCAAGGTCAGTATTGCCTACTCAGACTGGCAGCAGCTCTCCAGAATCTCAGGCTGAGGTCTTTTCACATCACCTACTGCCAGATCTTTTAACTGGAGGTACCGGGGATTGAACTGGGACCTTCTGCATGCCAAGCAGATGCTCTACCACTGAGCCACAGCTTCTGAATATTTAGGCAGGACTTATGCTTATGGCACTCACCCCTGATAGTGCACTTGTAATCAGCTATCTAAATGTTCACATACTTCACAAAATCCATTGTGTTTTCAGGGTATTGAGGAGGTTTGATAAAGGCAGGCAAGGAGGAAGGGTCAGCTGGAGGCGGTGGATGAGCAGGGTCTCACCCCTGATAGTGCACTTATAATCAGCTATCTAAATTTTCACATACTTCACAAAATCCATTCTGTTTTCAGGGTATTCAGGAGGTTTGATAAAGGCAGGCAAGTGGGTCAGCTGGAGGCGGTGGATGAGCAGGGGCAGGTTGGGATGTGAGGAGAGAAGCTTTTCGTACAGAAGGCTTCAAGGTTTAGGTTCAGGGTGTGCATTGTGTGCCCTTCCTGGGTGTGTAGTTACTGGGAGGATCCAAGGAATTCTAAGTCATCCCCCTTAAGGTAAGTTTGTAGCCCTCTTTGGTTCTTTAATAAATTTTAAATCAGGATGGCAAAAATTGATAGTCCATTAGGGATATTCCCACCAGTTCTGGATGGTTACAAGGTTCGTAATGTTGGAAGGCCTGGAGGGCCTTACTCCCTGACAGGCATTCCCTGCTACCTTCCTGAGTGTTCTGGTTTATTATTCTTTTTAAAGGGAGCTGTCCAGTTCTGTTGTTCTGGGGAAATCTGCAGGCAGTTTTCTGTCCAGTCGATCAGTAGGAATTAAATCTGCTCTCATCTTCCAGCAGTCTACCCAGGATACACTGAGGCTCTAGAATGATTACCACTCCTTGGGTGTTTGGCGCTTAATGCTAAAGTTTGTGAAAATGAAATTGTGTTAATTTTAAGTATATTAGTCTCATTTTTAGGATCTTCTGTTTTGCATTACTTATGCTTTCCTCCCCATGGCAATATTTCTGGTTATGGACCCCGTCCCTCTTGCATTACACTTTTAAGGCAGGTCTAGCAAAAAGCAGTTCCTGGTCTGACTTTTCGCAGTAGCAATAATCCTGCAACCTGTGTGGCCCTTTGCATCATCTGTCTGTTTCCTCTTCAATTCAGTGAAGAAATGATGGGCAATCCTGAACTGGCACCAGAAGTGGATGTAAATTCTATGGAGCGTCTACTCTCTCAAGATGTGATAGATGACCTCCTTAACACATATATGTCAACTCTTACGGTAAGTAATAACAGCACATTTACTGCCTTGTGGAAAATGAGTTGTCCAAATCGTTTGTTCAGGAACATGTTGCAGTTTTGCCTTGTGTGACAAACCTTCTGAATAAGGGTTAAACCATTATATGTGACTAGGAGTAAGGCCCATTATGGAAACAAATGCAACGAGTTATAGAAAGAGGCTCCAGGTGAGGGTCCCAGTTGCGTGCAAGCTGTCTTTTTTGCCCTGGGAAGTGCTTGTGATGGTAAACCATTGATACTGTATCTTGAGGTGGCGTGTGTACGTAGGGCAAGTGATATTGGTTGGCAGCCGGACTTCCAGGGCTCACTGGGAGGTTGGAACCTCAGCAGGGTATAATGACAGAGTTCACTGCCCGAAGCAGCCATTTTCTCCAGGAGAACTGATCTTGGTCATTTGGAAATCAGTTGTAATAGCTGATATCCAGGTGCTGCCTGGAGGTTGGCTTATGTTGATTTGGGGCTATGCAGTGGCAGCTAAGGTAGAAAAGCACCTCCTCCTATGCCATGTTTCCTGGGTTCCAAGGGTCTGGAAAGTGGTTCCGTAGCCAGTTACAGGGTTGGCAACTCTGGGTTGGGAAATACCTGTAGATTTGAGGGGTAGATCATGGGGAGGGCAGGGTTGGGGTGGGGAGGGACCTCAACAGGGTATAATGCCATACAGCCTACTGCCCAAAGCAGCCATTGTCTCCAGGAGAACTGGTCTTGGTCAACTGGAGATCAGTTGTAATAGCTGGAGATCTCCAGGTGCCCCCTTGAGGTTGGCTTATGTGGGGAGGGACCTCAGCAGGATATAATGCCATAGAGCCCATTGCCCCAAACAGCCATTTTTTCCAGGAGAACTGATCTTGGTCATCTGGAGATCAGGTGTAATAGCTGGAGATCTCCAGGTGCCGCCTGAAGGTTGGCAATACTTAGGGGAGAGACAGGTTTGTTGAAGGATGAATGAGGTGTTCTGCCATAGAGCTCACCCTCCAAAGCAACCACTTTCTCCATGGGGACCGATCTCTGCAGTCTGGAGATCAGTTGTAATTCAGGGAGATGTCCAGGCTTTCCCTTTCCCTCCAACCCCCATTTAACAGTTTAACTGATTAACACATCAACTGACTCCCTTCTTATGTCCCACGGCCACTTGGGACTTCCAACTTGGGAGTTGTAGTTCTAATTCCATTTGCTATGGTTGCAGTAAGGCCAGCTGAGAACTACAGCTCCCAAGGCGCAATGTGTCACAAGTGGAGGGAGGGTGTAAGAATAGAGGAGCCAGAGGGACAGGCCAATAGAATGCCAAGGCAGCTTTCCCAGTGGCCAGTGGGAGAGTAGGTGTGTTGTCTACCCGTTTTCTGTAGGGGAAAGGATGTGCTGTGGCTGGGGAACACGGTGATTTCCGGGAGATCTCCAGAACCCACAGAGAGATTGGCAACCTCAGTGAACGTTTAGGGGAAGATTGGGAGATATATGTTACCTCAGGACACATTCAATGACTCCCAACAGCAACAGCAAACTGTTTAGAATGTTGTAGATGAGGGCCAATTGGCCGCATATGCAAATGACCTCTGTGTTCCAACTGGCTAAGGAGGGAGAGGATGATGTGCGGAATAGAGCGAGGCCCAATCAGCCCGCGTATGCAAATGACCTTGAAAGGCTGGTCCAATAAGGTAGATGGTGGGTGCATTCAGATGGGCTGTTTGATCAGCTTTCGTCACGCATCAGAAATGGATTTTATATCTGGGAACACTTTGTATATGGCAAAATAGTATCTCACCAAAACTCTTTTCAAGCAACTTGGTTCCCAGCAGTGAACTATCTCATAGAAGCAGGAGTCATTCCTAACAATAAACATTATCAAGATCTGTTATATTTCTAAATTATATTAAAGCAATTTTAGTCATATAGGATTGAATTGACATATGGGAGTAAAGGAGACATTGAAGGTTAGGAAAAGTCATTTAATTTAAGATGTAAAAACGTGTTATAAACGTTGTACTGTTGAATATAATGTTCAAAAATAAAAAATACTTATTTTAAAAAAAGAAAAGAAATGGATTTTATCTGCACGATCACACAGTCAACATCTGCCTCCCGTCCCCAGCCGTTGGTTTCCGGCTCAAAACCTAGGCGTGTTGAACTCATTTGTTGTAAGAGCATTACGCTCTGGGAATAAGAACATTCTGGTGATCCCCGGCCTAAGAGAGATATGGCTGTCCTCAACTAGGGACGCTTTAACCCGGAGTATTTTGTTACCAGGTCCCAAAGTGGTGTTTTCTCAGCTCTCCCGTTTAAAGCCGCATTCCCCCCCTCCCCCGTGATCGCTCCTCGGGTGTCAAGCCACCTCCAGTTTAAACCCCCTCCCTGCTTGAAAACTGCCCGAGGCTTCCGCTTTTCGCCTGCCATTTTTTTTGAGAGTCAGTGGTGCGTGCATAGGCAGAGCTCCGCTACCGTGTTTAGAAAAATGACATTTAAACGGTCACTTGTTTTAGAGTTTAGATGAGTTCGGAATCTCACGGAGGCCATTTTCGGGTCAAACATTTAAAGGGAAGTCTTTTGTTGGAGAGGTTGGATTGATTCGCCCTGGTGGTTCTGCGCATGCGCCATGGTAGTTTCGCCCCCCATTCTACGGATGAGCGCCTATTCGCATGTGCAAACTGAGAAAAAAAAATAAAAACCACTGACATGCTTCCGCGCGTCGGTAGTGTAGACGCCGGGGAGCACTGCGACTTCGTGGTAAAGCAGGATAAGGGAGGTAAGTGTGATCGCGATTATCCAGATCAAATATAATCCAGTCAGAACCAAAGCAGTTTAACCCGCTCCCAGCATGCCGTCTGACCGTACCCGGTGAGTCGTCGGGAACACGGCTAGCCTTTTGTATATATCTAGATTGGCGCCAAATGAGAATGATAGAAATGTTGTGCTGCCTTGTTTTTGTTTTGATTCAGTTGAAAAGCAATTTTGTCCATCTTCTCTTTGATTTGATTTGATTTCGGTAGACCAACATCATCGGGTGGCTACGAAAAGCACTGGAGACGGATAAAAAAGACTGGATGAAAGAAACTGAACCAGAATCTGATCAAGATGGATACTATCAAACGACGCTCCCTGCTATTGTGTTCCAGGTATAACAGTTGCTTTCAGTAAACTGAACGGCCTGTGTGGAATGATACTTTAAAAACTGAGGAATGAATTACATCATCACGTGCGTGGTGCTCTATGTATTTTATGGACTTTTCCCCGGACATTTATTTATTTATTTATTTGCATTTATATCCTGCCCTCCCCGCATGCGGGCTCAGGGCGGCTTACAAGACATAGATGTAATACAACACCACAGTTGCATAAACATTGGCCCTTCATTCCCGGGATTCTCTCCCCACACATTTGGTGTACTTTGTGTTATTTGTTAGCTGTGCCATTGCTGTGTTTCTATCACAGCAATTGAATTGCAGGGCCACAGCTAACCTCTTCAGACAGTACAAACAAAACGCCCATGATCCTGGTAGGCCAGAGAAGGGAATGGGAGGCCCTGTGGGTTGCAGGAACTGGGGCCAGGCCAGTGCCCTAGTCTCCCTGTGCGTGTGGGGTGTGTGTGTGTGTGCACACCTATGAGCAGAGGCACTGGTGACAAGGTGTCTTTCTGTCTGCGGCTTTTTGATGAATGACAGTATTATCCAATTGGTTTCCATTTTCAGATGTTTGAACAGAATCTTCAGGTGGCTACCCAGATAAGTGAGGATTTGAAAATAAAGGTACTACATTTGTGCCTTCAACAAATGAGTTCGTTCCTCATCAGGTAAAGCCAAATGAAAACTTTCACCTTCTGCAGTTCTTTCACTGAAAAATGTTCTTTTCCTTCCCAAATATGCTACTAAGCTGCTTGGATCCCCTTATCTCCCTCCCACGAAAGTGAGAGAAAACGTTTGCCATTCTGTTTCCCAGCCTAAACAGCAGTGGCATCTTTCTCCCACGAAAGTGAGAGAAAACGTTTGCCATTCTGTTTCCCAGCCTAAACAACAGTGGCATCTTTTCTGTTTCCCAGCCTAAACAGCAGTGGCATCTACCAGACAAAACCCAGGGCTCTTTTCCCACCCCTGCTCCTGCTCTGAACAGCAGCAGGCTTTGGCAAAGGTATCTTTCTTTCCTTGCGCGCCTCAGTTTCTCACTCGCTCGGCTTGCATAGGCTAGTGAGCGGTCTCATTAGAACAATCTGCAGGGAAGAGACGTGTATAGAATTTATCAGATCTTCCCAGGAACTTGGGTTGAGTAGGAGTGAGATTTTTGACTGTAGCCTCTCAACTGGTTGCCTCTTCCTTCAGGCCACTTGATATCAATTTTTAAATTGTTAAGTTGCATATACTGAAACTACCCATTCCAGGGGATAGTAACCATGTTAGTTGGTAGACCAAAAAAGTATTTCTGTTAATTGTCCCACACCGGCAGAACTCTTTTCCTTGGAAACTCGCAGAGGCTAAGCCTGCCATAGGAGAGCAGATCGGCAAGATTTCCCCCCTCCGTTTCTGCAGGCCACCAGGGGGCTGAAACCGTCACAAGTTGAATGGGGTTCTCACTTTCCATCCTGGGATTTTCCCCATTACGCAGGTACAAAGACGAAGCACATTTATATAAAGAAGAACACCTAAGGAATCGCCAGTATCATCCATGCTATGTTCATTATATGGTTGCCATCATTAACAACTGTCAAACCTTCAAGTAAGTTTTTGAAACCTAGGGTTCTTTAAACAGTGCTTATTATTTATTTCAGTTTTGTAATGGTAACAAGAGGGGAACCCCGAAGGACCTGCTCCCTTCCCCTATAGGTCTGGCTTTGGTTTCCCTTCCCCCTCTCACCGATCTGCCCTGTCCCTATGTCAGCAAGCTGCCAATGTGTCTTTGCCATATGTATTAGGCATGCCTAAAACCCCCTCCAACCCCTCTTGTCTAAACCCCTAGCTATTGCCATGGTAACAGTAATCTGCTCTTGTGCGCATGTCCACCCTCACCCTCATGCGCTCATCTTCTCCTCCACTGCATTCCTTTCTATGTACACTAGTCTTGCTTTGATGGAACGTTATCAACCCAAGGCCACAGGTGCTCAGGTCTCTTGCCTGCCCACACAACCTTCCTCTGCCCACCTGACTGAGCAGATACTTTTTCTCCTTGGTGCCCCTTCCCCAATTCCCCTGGCATTCTCCCCCACCCCCAGGCTTCTTATCTACTTCTTTTCCTCGTCTCCCTTCCTCTGCGGAGCAGTGGTCCACTTGCCTACCTCCTCCTGTAGACGGTTGCCATCTTTTTGCACAGCATCGTGAGTCCCTTGGAAAGAAAAAGAAGAAGAAGAGATTGGATTTATATCCCGCCCTTCACTTGGAGACTCAGATTGGCTTACAAACTCTTTTCCCTCCCCCTTCCCACAACAGACACCCTGTGAGGTGGGTGGGGCTGAGAGAACTCTGACACAAACTCCTCTTTTTCAAAGACAGCTGTGCCAGAGGTTGGGACTGACCCAAGGTCACATCAGCAGGTGCAAGTGGAGGAGTGGGGAATCAAACTGGTTGCCATGTTTTTGCACAGCATCGTGGGCTCCCTTGGAAACCAGCATTGATTCTGTTAGCCACTGGGTTTTTTATACGACGGCGGTGATATTTTAATAGACTTTATGATGCTGACTGCTGTTTAATTAATGATTGTTTACTGATACGTTCCAGTGACGGGAGTTCTATTTTTATGGAAGCCATTTGGCTGAAGAGGGTTTTTAAAGCTGTTTTAAATCAGTCATCAGACCCCTGATTGGCGTGCGCCCTTCAGTGAAGGCTAGCTTCTCAAATGATGTCTCTTGGTAGCTGTCATCCTGTCAGACTGGGGCGAATTGGTGTTCATGCGTAGTGAAGGCTCGTGTCTGTCTCATCCCAGGGAGTCGATCGTCAGTTTGAAGAAGAAATATCTGACTCCTATGATGGAAGATATAATGGCAAGCAGTCATGCCTGCATCTATGCCGTGCTAGATGACGTTGCAAAAGAGGGCTGTTCGAGCCTCCTGGATGAAGTGTTCATGGATTTAGAGGTTGGACTTTTCTTGCCCTCAGAAATCACCTTGTGTGAGATCTGCACATGCCAGGGATTTGGATGTGCATTCAGACACAGCTTGTGCTCTCTGCTTGTGGCATGCCCTTATCTGGGTTCATCTATCCTATCAGCTGACACAGCCAAGGAGGAAGACCATCCTCTTCCTTCCAGTGGCACATAAGAACGTAAGAGAAGCCATGTTGGATCAGGCCAGTGGCCCATCCAGTCCAACACTCTGTGTCACACAGTGGCCAAAACCCAGGTGCCATCAGGAGGTCCACCAGTGGGGCCAGAACTCCAAAAGCCCTCCCACTGTTGCCTCGCGAGCACCAGGAATACAGAGCATCACTGCCTCAGACTGAGTATCCCATCTATGCTTTGTGGCTAATAGCCACTGATGGACCTCTGCTCCATACCTCTATCCAGTCCTCTCTTGAAACTGTCTGCCTGTAGCTGCCACCACTTATTGCGTTAGTGAATTCCAGATAAATGCAGGTAATGGCACACCACAAGAGAGAGAGAGAGAGAGCACACTGCAGAAAAGATGTCGGTAGACGCAGACACCTGATGTCTCAGGCAAACAAGAAAGGCGGACAGACTGCACATTATGAGGAAAGGTTGGAATTTAAAAAAACCAACGTAGGGCCACCAGCTAATTTCTCTTGCAGAAAAAAATCCTTATCGGGATTGCTAGCACCAGTCATTGTCTGGGCATGAACAAAATCCATGGAACTCATACCTTGAATAAACCTTTGTTGGTCTGAAAGGTGCCCCTGGACTCTAAAATTTTGTTCTGAAACCCATCCCAGATATTCCAAACGAATTGCAAGTGTGGAAGGATTTGGCCTGAAGGTCACCCACAAGCCAGTCAAGCTGGGCCTCCCGCTGCAGGAATGTCACAGCAAGGCAGCCGTCACAGTGGCAGCGCTGCTTCTCACTCTTGCTTGCCCCTCCTCGGGTAGCAGGACATGGAGCAGAGCCTTTTGTGCAAATCCCAGTACTTGCGGGAGAACCGGGGGTGGTGGTGTCAGAACACACACACACAAAGGTGCTGCTTCCTGCATCCTTGGGCCATTTTAGTCCCACGATTCCCACCGAATCCAGTAGCTTCTCAGCAAAAAAAAAGATGCCACGCTTTTCCAGAATGATTGCGATCATCCAATTAAAATCCTGAAATGTACAGTGAAGGAAATAAAGAGAGATGCTATGCGGGCATTGTTCTGATTTGCCTTTTTATTCTTTTCTAGCCCCATCTCAACGAGCTGATGACAAGGAAGTGGCTGGCAGGGTCCAATGCGGTGGATACCATCTGTGTAACGGTAGAGGATTATTTCCATGACTTTGCAAGAATAAAGAAGCCCTATAAGAAGGTATTTGCAGAGCTGAATTTAGAGTTGTTAGAGTGCAATCCTGTGCTGCTGGGTGTGGTGTGGGGGTTGGAATGTTGGATGAAGATCCGGGAGACCCAGGTATGGAGCCCCTCTCTGCCATGGAAGCGTACCGGATGACCTTGGGCCAGTCACGCGCTTTCAGCCTAACTTACCTCACAGGGTGGTTGTGAAGATAAAACAGAGGAGAGGAGAGAACAAAGTAAGACATTTTGGGTCCGCAGGGGGGAGAAAGGCAGAGCGGTGACTGAGGTAAATAAGACTGGAGTCTCATGTTTTAGGCAGATTGGGGGGGGGGGGGCAGGGACGGATGACCCTGTGCTTGGCTCGTGTGGCTTTCTGTTACACGCCCAGGGTAATGCTGACTGCCACTTTGGAGTCAGGAAGGAATTTTCCTCCAGGCCACATTGGCCCAGGGATCTTGGAGATTTTTTGCCTTCCTCTAGGCATAGAGCAGGGGTCACTACGGTGGATTGGGGGGGAGGTAGGTGTGGATTTCCTGCATTGTGCAGGGGTTGGACTTAGATGGACCTCGGGTCCCTTCCAGCTCTCTGCTTCTATGTCTCTAGTAGTCATTTTGTCTTATCTTCAGCTAGTGTTAGAGACAGGCAGTTTCAGGATTCAGAATAGTGGATTCAGGATGTACGCATCTTATCCTTCAGAATTGCCATCATTTTATTTTAATTCCCCCCCTTTTATTATTGTAATTTTATTTATTTATATCCCATTTTTCTCCCCCATGCTGGTTACTTGGCATTGGTTTCCCCTCCACGAACTGGGATTCTAAAACTGGATTAACATTTACACATGATAACCTGAACATTCCCTTTTATCAGAAAATGACGATCGAGTGCCACCGTAGGGTTGTTGTGGAGTATATCAAGGCTATTATGTCAAAGCGTATAACTTTCAAGAATGGAGAAGAAAGAAGAGAAGGTGCTGACAGAATGAATAGAGAAGCTGAACAATTCAGATTTCTGTTTAAGAAGCTTGCTGCCGTAAGTATAAGAAAACTGGAAAGCCAAAACTAGAGGCTATCGTAGAAGTAATTGTGAATTGGCATCCTAAGGACCAAACTACTCACAAGTGCTCTGAAATATTTTTCGCCCTGGAGGTTTTCCCCCCTTGTAAAAATAACGTGGCCATGGATGCTGCAGAGACTTGCAGAAACCTGGTATATGGGGCAGTTTGCTGGGATCTGTTGATACGCCTCCAGGAATTCAGAAGCAACTCAGATGGAAAGACCTAGCAGGATGCAGTCAGTAGTTAGATATTCAGAAGCCAGTCCTGTGGCTAGGCGGGATACAAATCGAAATTATAAATAAATAAATAAATAAATAAAACTGATCTATTCTTTACCCATAAGGAGAGTCTGAAGTTAATCCTCACCATTAAAAACTAAGAACTATTGATAACCCAAACCTTGGGTTTCTTATAATTATTATAAATCATTATTATCATGATTTGGTTAGTCCTACACAACTTCTGTTTGCGTAGGAGTGCTACAGGGATTTCAGCCACCTTGTGCTTTTCTCTATGCCTTACAAGTTGACCTTGCATTTTTAAAATAAAGCCTTGCGATCAGTTGCATATTAAACATAATGTTGAGATCAGATGCCTTAAAAGGATGACAACTTGATAATGTTTAATTAATAGGGCTCTGGGGAGGACACGGAAGGACTTTGTAGCGTGATTGAAGGCATCGCAGAGGTCTTCAAGTTGACTGATCCTTCGCTTCTGTACTTAGAGGTCTCAACTTTGGTTAGCAAACACCCAGATATCAGGTAAGAGGATTCCCCCCCCCCCCCCGGGGGCAAGTTGCCTGTTTTCTTAAGACTATGTAGATGTGTAGTTTTATGCCATTACTTTTTCTCCGTTAACTTCAGTTTTTACGTGCAAGAGATTACACAGTGTAAAGCACAACTCCCCCAGCCCAATATCTGAATCCTCCTGGTTATGGATATTACATATTTGATAGTGCTGTTGTCTGTCTGGTCCTTGGAATAGGGTTTCCCAAAATGAAGTATTTGGGGATAGGACTACATGTCTTTGTTTCCTTTGTATCACTATGGGGAGATTTACAAGTAAGAATCAGCTGGTGGGAGTGGGGTTTCTGCGCCTCCTTGAAGAAATGTTTTTTTTGGGGGGGAGCATATTCTGCACCAGTGGCTCTCCACGTCCAAGCTGCTTGTTTGCAGAGCTAGGCTTCAAAGCCTGAAAGTTGCCTTGGGGCAACTGAGGAAATCCCTGTAGATGAATCACAGGGCAGGGGAGGCAGCGCTCTCTTGCAGGTCTCTCCTGCCCCTCTATTTTTTGCCTTGTGGATTTGGGAACAGAGTTTGCTGAAATAACATGTAATTCATTCCACAGTCCTAGATTTGAAGAGAACCTTATGCAGATTTCTGCTCTAAGCCCAGTTTCTTCACACATAAATCTGCTTCTACATCACATATTCTTCATGCATGTTAACATCTAAAACCAAGAGCAGGTTGCTTCAAGTCTGCACGATTAAAAAATAGTTTGTACAACAATCCTGTATCTTATCGAAGAAGGCACAATCACTTAGGGTCCCCTTCAAGCTATTGGTCTGAAAGAAAAACAGCTTTCAAAAAGCAAATATGACTGTTGTGTCCTAGGCATGAAGCAAAACCCATTTCTCTCCTCTTGTCTCTCGCAGAGAATTTTCACAGTCTTCTAGCACCCAATTATGGAAGCATATAAAGATCTACCAAAAAGGAAAAGGATTTGTTGGGGGAGGGGGAATAAAAGATTTACACGGGTATGGCTGGAACCCATTCTTGACTCCATTAAAATAATACAGTCTCCTTCCCCACATCACCCAATTGCTTTGAAAATGGGTGAGATTCCAGGGATGTTCCAGAAGTATGTACCTCTAATATTTAAAAATTATATCTCCAACCCTTCGGGAGAGATGACAGAGGGTGTTGCATGCGATGGGAACAGATGGAAAGAAGCTGACGGTGCTGTATGTAAATTAGGCAGCTAGTCTGGATGAATGTATTTGCATACAGAACTGCAGAAACAGCACCGAGATGGAGACCAAAGAACCTGATGAGTTCAGCTGACTTAGAGTAACTGCAGGCCAATTCGACGGTTTGATGGATATACTGTCCAGTATTATCTTAGTTGGTTGTGGGCAGGGCTCTCAAAGCAAAAAGGTAGTAGAGAAGAGCCCACAAGCCCAGTTTCACAGTGTGCCGAAGACTGCAGACCTTTTAGTACTGACATGTTTAATGTGACAGGGGTAGGGTACAACCTACAGAATAGATGCAGGGATGTCAGTTTCAAGCTACCAATTGTTTTATTCCACAAACCAATCTGGTACCAACACTGTTATCTCTTTGATTGGCAGGGATGACCATATCGCAGCCTTGCTGACAATGAGAGGAGACGCCAGCAGAGAGATGAAGCAGACCATCATTGAAACTCTGGACAAAGGTCCAGGCCAGCTGAACCCAAACTATGTGCCAATTTTTAAAGAAATTACAGTCCCAACACTAACAGTGCCAAAGCTTCTTAAATAATTGCAATGGATTTTAATGTCATACCATTTTGGATGTGGTGTTCGTATCTGAAAGTCATTTGTAGCCTAATTTGGCCATGCACTTAGAAACACAAGAGTTTCTTACTAGCTTTTGTTTTTTCCCGTCTGGTCTTAGCAGTTGCAGCCTGCTGTGTTGGCCGTTTGAAGAATAACAAATATTCTGAAGGCCAGACTGCTTTCTACTGGCATCTTGTATTAATGGGCATTTTCGCCATCAGCAAGAGACTTTCTTCCAATTATTTATCTTGAACTTTGTGTATGTAACGGGATACATCACTGACTGTGATTTAGAAAGCTTAATTAGGAAATATTTATGTAGTCAGCATGGATGAATTTGCTACTAGGTGAACAAATGGGGGGGGAACTGCTTGACAATTTTAAGGGTACATCAATGCTTTGGGGGTTCCCCCCGTGACTTTCACTTAATTTGAAGAAGAAATGTGCATAAAAGATTGCCAAATAAATAAATGGTGGCACTGATGCTGGGTCTTGAGATGTATACCAGGAGGGGTTTATTTCACCAAGACTGTACAAAACAGCAGCAGAGCTGATTCAATATGAATGAAATATAGGGCTTAAGGGGGTGGAGGCTGAAGGCCAAGAACTGGATTGGAATGGTGTACACTAACCCCCGCCCCACTCTCTAAACTCTTGACAAAGGATGTAGACTTATTTCACCTTTCAGGAGGGCTGCCTATCGCTCCAGGTACAGGTGGGTAGCAGTGTTGGTCTGAAGCCACAGAACAAAGTTTGAGTCCAACGGCACCTTTAAGGCCAACACAGTTTAATTCTGGGTATCAGCTGGGTAAAGAGCCTCTTGCTCAGAGTGAAAGAGGAGAGCGCAAAAGTGGGCTTGAAGCTCAACATCAAAAAAACTAAGATCCTGGCATTCGGCCCCATCACTCCTTGGCAAATAGAAGGGGAAGTTGTGGAAGTAGTGACTTCACGTTCCTGGGATCCCAGATCACCGCAGACTGTGACAGCAGCCATGAAATTAAAAGATGCCTGCTCCTTGGGAGGAAAGTGATGGCGAACCTAAACAGCATGATAAAAAGTAGAGATATCACCCTGCCAACAAAAGTCCGCATGGTCAAAGCAATGGTATTCCCAGTAGTCATGTATGGCTGCGAGAGTTGGACTATAAGGAAGGCCGAGTGCCGAAGAATAGATTCTTTTGAACTATGGTGCTGGAGAAGACTCTTGAGAGTCCCTTGGACTGCAAGAAGATCAAATCAGTCAATCTTAAAAGAAATTAACCCTGACTGTTCCCTTGAAGGCCAGATAATGAAGCTGAAGCTCAAATACTTTGGCCCCCAAGTGAGAAGGGAGCACTCACTGGAGAGGACCCTGATGCTGGGAAAGATTGAAGGTCAAAGAAGACGGGACAGCAAAGGATGCGATGGTTAGACAGTGTCATAGATTCAATGAACATGAAATTGAGCAAACTTCAGAGGACGGCAGAAGACCGGAAGGCCTGGTGTGATCTGGTCCATGGGGTCGCGGAGAGTCGGACTCGACTGTGCGACGGAACAAGAACAAAAATCAACTTTTGTGCGTCTGAAGAAGTGTCCATGCACATGAAAGTTTTGACCCAGAATTAAACTGTGTTGGTTTTAAGAGTTCCACTGGACTCAGACTTTGTTCTAGTAAAACAGAATCAAGCCGTGACTCAGGAAAGCTCCTCCCTGGCCACAAATGTTGATAGTCCTTAAGGTGTTCCTGGACTCTGGTTCTTTCCTTAAAGGTAAAGGTTCCCTTGCTCGAAAGCCAGTCGAGTCCGACTCTAGGGTTGCGGTGCTCATCCCCGTTTCAAAGCCGAAGAGCCAGCGCTGTCTGAAGACGTTTCCGTGGTCATGTGGCCGGCATGACTAAACATCAATGTGCATGTAACGCTGTTACCTTCCCACCAAAGCGGTACCTATTTATCTACTTGCAATTTCTTGCTTTCGAACTGCTAGGTTGGCAGGAGCGGGAACTAGAGACGGGAGCTCACTCCGTCATGCGGCACCCGAACTGCTGAACTACGGACCTTCCACAGCCTGCAGTTCAGCGTCTTAACCACTTGAGCCACCGCAGCTCTTTCCTTAGAGACATTAAAATGATGCCGTAATAATTGCCTATTCAGAGTCGAGATATTCCCAAATCGGTTTCGGGGGCGGGGTCGGAAGGCGGCCTGGCCTAGCGGAGGTTCTGCTCGTAAGGTCCGCTCCAAGCCGGGACGCGAAAGGCGAGGAAGGGGCGGGG